>NW_010261421.1:11944-20692 GCF_000690775.1 Eurypyga helias
GGGGGAACCCAACCTTAAAATAATTTTGAGTTCTACACATAGTGATCTTAGTTCACTAAGAATGGTGTATTTCTCATCTGAAGTAAGCACTACTCAAATTATATAACAAAATTTTTACTTTTTAAAGAACTCAAGCAGAAAAAGGCCTTTAAAAGGGATTTTAGTTATGATTAAAATCTTTCGGTTTTCTATTACAAATATGACAAAATTCTATTGTCAAATCACATATCATGTCTATTGGCATTAGCAAAACATGTGAGATTTATGTTCCCATTGAAAAGTTTAATATGAAATTCAAAGATCAGGATCAATATTTGCAGAAGCAGAAGAAACTTGAAAGGATGGAGAAACTCTGTCCTAGGTTTAATTTGGTTTCAGTTTACATTTTTCATAAAATATTAAAACATCACATTAATTGTGAAGAACGTATAAGAAAACGAAAAGACCTACTCTAGGGATATTGGTAGGAATATCTAAAGGCCACCTAATGATTTGCACTATCATTTCCTATTTTTGGTAGTTTACAGCTTCCAAAAGGAATAAAATTCCAAGGCTTGCAGTTTTAGTGTTTGATCTACTCATTGCATAAAGTGCCACAAACAAACACATTCTTAAACTCAAAAAGGATTCAGCCAGTTTTGAGAAAATGTGTCTTCATTAACATACACCAGTTCAGAGTAAAATCTTGCTTTTGTCATCGTGGTTGTCCTAAGCTTTAAGAAATCACTGGCTTCCCCTGTACCTGCCCATTCTTATTGTAATTTTTCCAGGTTGTAAATTTTCTGTTGTAAAGTGTGGGTGTTGAGGGAGAAAAATGCCATTTAAGAAATGAGGGATGATGTTTTCGTAGGTTTAAAAAAAAACAAACCCACACCTAACAAGCATTTACACTATACCTACACACTCATCCAGGCCCTGCTTTGCACCCTGTGCAATTGCTTACAGCCCCAGTAGTTTCCACCATATTGAGGCTTGCAAATAAATGTGCTCTCCCATTATCGTTACTGGTAATATAATGGTTTTCACAGGCCATTATGCCTGATGAAGCATGACCGTATAAGAAGAGCTAGTACCTTACCTAAAAACTCACTAATCTACACATTCTTCTTCTATAACTCAGCCTACCCATCAGGCTTATTTGCAACTGGCAACTTTCCAACGCATCTGAAACTTGTGTTGGACCTCTTGGTGGCAGGCAGAAAATACCTTGCCCCCAACAAGACTCTATTTTCCATCTGGAACTGAATGAGCAAGTGTTCACAGCTTTTGTGTTCAGACACTAATGCACATTAAACAATTAACACACAAAATTAACGAGGTACTGCCAAGTTTAAAGTCAGCAAAGCACTGTGCCTGTGCAGAGTTCCCTACAGCATATGTTGGCACCGTTGTTTGTAACACATCCAGTGCTCAGGCATTTGGAGCGCAGCCTAATTAGTTCACTGCAATTGAATCTCAACTCTAGCCTTGATTCAGCTGCAATGAAAGTTTTGAAAGAGGCCTATCTACACAGCCTTGCACGTTTTTTCCCTGGCACTCAAAGAGCCAGGGCAAGGAAGTATGCTTGAATTGCCCAACCAAGCATTTGACAGATACACAGAAATGTGAATACTGCTCTTACTGGTTTTCTTAAGGTCATTCATGTGCAACTTTTAAAAGTAGAATAATTCTTTTCCTGGAGGAAAGCAAACACCAGAGAAGGACTTGAAATTTTATACTGGAAGGATGGCAGGAAAAGAGAGAAGGCCTACCCAAATTTAATACATGTATAACTGTTAGGTGTGCGCTCCCCAGAGCTGTTCTCCACTGTACACAACCGATCTCCACTGGGCATTAGTGTTCAGAAATTTACAGGTTTCTGCTTCTATCAGCTACTCTAAAACCTAAGCATCAATACAATCACAAAATCTTTTTTGTCCCCCCAGAATCCCTCCTCTCATGCAGCTTCTGTGTCTGCCTGTGGACCACAGGTCAAGATGACACTCCACAAGGCAGATGCTTTACAAGTAGCCACCCATATCACACTATCCATTTCAGAACAGGAATTGAATTTTTGTAATTATTGCTAGAGATACTCTTTGCCTTCAAAAGGTATTTTAATTAGAAGGTACACGGCCTTTCACCTTCCTTCCCCTTCGGTAATCAAAATACATTTCCGCAATAATTTCCATACAGCAACTATTTAATGCAACAAACTATGCAAAGTTGATGGTTTAGTCAAAGCAGCTTCCAGTCATTAAGCACTAGTGGTTGACACTGAGAGGATCTGATTTCCAATACTGCTTTTTTTTCTGATGACAGTCAATTACTAAGTAAACTCAGGTAATTTTTCTTAATTTTTAGTCAACTATACAGTTATTAGTATGTGCATTTCTCAGCCCCAGAACTTCTATTGTCCCACTGGGAGAGAGAAATGGGGACCCCTCCTGACTAGTAACTACACTATCACTCCTGAGGTCTTCTTGGTACAGACTTGGATTGATCTCAGTCTCAGGACAGCCAGACAGTCCTCAGCAAAAATGAAACTCTGTCAAGTTACAGACTGGGAAACATGGCACAAGGCAAGAAAGGAAAGCAGCATACTGGGCAACCCAAATACTGTCTCAATCACCCCAGTCCCAGTGAAGCACCTTCATGAAACATTGCAGGTAAGGGGCTGCACTGTGGCATACACCAGGGAAGGAGGGAGCACCAAAGCCTTTAAGTCACTTCTCCACCTCACCTGTATCCAAAATCTGCCAGGACTCAAAACGTCAATATCTGGGTGAGCAGAAAACAGGGCCCACCATGCAACAGCAAGTCCTAAACACTAGCATGCGGTGTTACATGTAGGACCTGCTGCGATAATGGGACAGGAAAAAGAGCTTCCCTCCCCTCTGGGAACATGTAAAGTTTGCTTTCCAATCCCTTTTTGGTTCAGATAAAAGCGTTACCAGGCATATGGATAGATACACAGTGCTAGGTTCCAAAGACATCCACTCTGCTGCAAATCAAAACACTAGACTGAAGTAGGGCTGGGGGGTCAAGAAAAAAATATAAATATCACCTTGTTTCCCCTTCATTTTTCCCAACTGTAGTCCTTGAGTACATGTGCAACCTGAAAGATCCATATAAGCTGCTGCACAGCTGTAACACACCATGCTCTTGGAAACGTGAAGTGTCAGTGGCAGATTCCTACTATTACAACTGAATCTAGCATGAAGAGATGAAGTCCCTGGCTCCAGTAATACAAATAAATACTAAATACTGGTTGCAAGCAACAGGAGCTCATAGACAAAGTAATATAAAAATAAAACAAACATCTGTTCACATCAGTCTCTGCATGACTCGAAGCATAATCTCTCTCTCAAACATGCCAAAATGAGGGGTCCCAATCTGACCTCAACTAAACTAGCTCAGACTTAAAAAAAAAAAAAAAGCTAAACTTGAGTCTTCCTGCAATTGACTGCAACAGAAAGAATATGACTGTGATCAAATTTTTCTTTCCTTCCACTTCAAAAAGCCACACTTATTATGGAAGATTTGTATCTCCTTTTTGAAACAGAAGTAATAATCTGGAAGTCTGACTCCAAGCCACAAAAACCTCTAAACATCGCAATGCTCATGTCCAAAACAGAGTAGTTAGCCTGGTTTGCCCCTTTTTTCGCTCAGATTACTCAGTCTACAAGAAAACTTAGTTATGTGTGAGCACATGCACACACTAGTTATTTTATGGATCTTCTTCGTTCCTCAACAGTTTACATACCAAGTATGAACCAGTAGGTTTGTAAACATCTTGGCAGTACAGTTGGAAACATGGCGAAAATGGGGTTTTAAGTTGAAGTTATGCTTCTTCCTCATGGTATTGTATGTAAACAGCACTTTGTAAACACTGCATTGCCTTTAATTGTTGATTACTGTAAGTCCTGATACACACACAACTGGAATATTCTATCTACCCTTGCTTCTTATCTTTGCATGCGTACACATGCAGCCACACTTCTGAGAGTATGCCTGTTTCTAAAGACCAGTCTCCCAAATTTCAACTAACAGCCCGTCCAAGCTTATGTAAACATCTTGGGATTCAAACAAACTCGATGACAATCATTGCCAATTAAACCAAAGGTACACAAAGGCAAAGTAAATTGAACCAGGTACACCAATGCAAAGATAAGATAGAAGCTGATTATCTTGCATGGCAACAAAGGAGAGCTGCCATACCGGAACAGACCAATGGTCCATTAGTTTCCGAATTGCTCCCTCTGGTAACAGCCAACACTTCAAAGAACATGGGGAGTCAACATGCAGTGTACATTGCCAGAAGCAGTTATTTGCCAGAACAAGAACAAGAGAAATCAACAGAAAGCTCATAACTTAAGCTGCTTCAGGCACATTTTAAGATGTTTTATTTTAAACTGCTTAAAGAGGGTGAGAAGAAGGTCTTCCCTCATGGTCTTAAATAATTTTTTAAATATCTTTATTTAAAAAGATTATCAAAGAAGACTTTGCTTACTCTTTACAGTCATTTTCAAGACTGGGACAGAGTCTACGGATTTCAGCAGGCCACTATGAGGACAGAATTTAAGCTGCTTCTGTCCCTCCACCTCTCTTCACACAGCCTGAAAACTTGATTCACTGAGGCCACAGAACATTTCACCTCTCAAAGCCACTATCCCAAGGTGCACTACTAGGACAAGTGTGATAAGACGCCCTAGCTCCGAAGGTCACTGAGAACAGTGGCACTCAGTTGTTTCCTTACTTCTGACAGCCAAGGGGGGTTTGGTGGCTCTGGTAGGACATGACCATACATGAAGCCATACCACAGGGCACGCTCTTGACTGCAAAACCCAAGTTTCCAAGCAGCCACCAGTTGTGTTTGCAGAAGCAATGCACGTAAAAGTTCAACTATCAAGCACAATTTACTTGCATGATAGAATTAAGTGTGTGTATACTATATACTTCATATATTTAAATGAAATTTAATACAACATCAAAGCAAGTCATGTAGCTGAAATAAAAGTTTATCATCTTCACTAGTATTTTTAGGCAGCTTTTTTGACTGGCAAATTAATAGCCAGTTCCCCATTCCTTCTCTCCATAGAGACTATTGCCACAGCCTACAAAAGTCTAGTATAAGTGAGGTACAATAATTCATTTATTTTTCTGCTCACTCGAGATACTTCTGCTCTTTGGTCTGAGCAAATCAGACGCATCTCAGAAGAGACCTGTGCAGAGTTCAACTGATTTAATCAGCAACTGTGATATCTAATTATCCTGGAAGAGTAAAAGAAAAAAAAAAATCAACGAGAGAAAGAATATACATTCTGTGTTTTGGAAAACAGGTATTTCAGCTGCCTTTTAAAAGAAATAACAGTTCAGAAGTAAACAGGTTATTGGCCTGATCTAGTACAGCAAACCTATACTGTACAAGATAACCAGATTCCATCCTTTAGATAAAGGGGTACACAAGGGGCTTTGCTGCACACCAAAACATACAGCAATCTAAACAATACGAAACAAACACACCAACACAGAAACTGTGGATTAAAGTTTGGTGTTCAACTTCCCCTTTCTAAACATGACAACATTCAAGTGAGGAAAATCAGTTCTGAATATCAGTTCTTAGCTATTAGTACTCTAGATACCACTGACTAAGATTCCTGAGCAGGAAAAGGGTGTGACGGGCAATCAGTAGATGTAGCTCTTATCGCTTGATAAACAGTGTTT
Source organism: Eurypyga helias (assembly GCF_000690775.1). Lineage (NCBI taxonomy): Eukaryota > Metazoa > Chordata > Aves > Eurypygiformes > Eurypygidae > Eurypyga > Eurypyga helias. The sequence continues at coordinate 17,651 of NW_010261421.1, forward strand.
CAACAACCAGCCAGAGATACAGGTCCAGAACAAGTTACACTCACTGTTCCAGGAGTTGCTTCTAAATTTAATCATTTCAGTGTATAATTAAGAACGCAGCCACACACTCCGCACAACACAGAACAGTGCAATAGATCGGAAATTAAGAAGCCCACGGTGTTTATCGCTCCCATCTTCAGGCTAGATCTTGGCCAGGACCCTCTCCTCAGCTTTGGTCTTTATGCCCTGATTTAACAGTACTCCTGTTCCCTCGCTTTCCCTTCTGAACCTTTAAGATAGTGACCAAGACCTCCCAGGCAGCTGAAAGCCCCCAGAATAAAGCAGGAGGCAGCCGGCAGAGGGAGTCACAAAGAGGCAACAGGCAAACGACATCAGTGTCTTAAGCTCATTTTGGAAGGAGAGACGACCATCAGGGCCCGTGCACCTCACAAGGTAAAACCCAGCTTTGCTTTCTATGAACATCCAGTTGTATGCTGACAACAGAAGTGAATGCAGGACGTGGGGGGGAGGAAACAAGGGATGACTGAGTCCCCATCACTGCGGTTCATTGTAACTGTAACCAAAACTTGCAAGAAGCTACCAAACCACAAGTAAAAATCTGGGCTTGTTTAGCCTGGAGAAGAGGAGGCTCCGAGGAGACCTCATTGCAGCTTTCCAGTACCTGAAGGGGGCCTACAAGGGTACTGGGAGAGGACTTTTTACAAGAGCCTGTAGTGATAGGACAAGGATCAGGGAGGTTTAGATTAGATGTCAGGAAGAAATTCTTCACAGAGAGGGTGGTGAGGCACTGGAACAGGTTGCCCAGAGATGTTGTGGATGCCCCATCCCTGGATGTCTTCAAGGCCAGGCTGGATGTGGCTTTGAGCAACCTGGTCTAGTGCAAGGTGTCCCTGCCCATGGCGGGGGGGGTGGAACTAGATGATCTTTAAGGTCCCTTCCAACCCAAACCGTTCTATGATTCTATGAAAAATCAGGTCCCATGGCTCCTCCAGAGCAGGCGCTGAACAGCTTCTCTGGATCAGGTAAGCTGTCTGCCTTGTCAGTTCATTTTAGTAACAAACTTATGCTTTGTAGCAACTACTAATCTACCAATACTCAGCATCTGGCTGGCAGGGGCTTGACTCAGAGACGGTTCCATGGTGCAGCAGAAACCAAGCATCCTAGGAAGTTTCTTTGGGAGCTCGGAAAGCAAGAGTTGGAGAGGTATGGACCAAAGAGCAATAACCTAGAACATTATTTAACAGGCACAAAAAGTGCACACTTACCTACCACGGAAATAAGAAGTTGGGATGGCTAAGGACACTACAGACTCAATTCCGTCTGCTGGTGGAAATCAGAATGAGGCTGCCTAAAAAATACACGTGGTACTTGCAAACTGCTGTGCAAGAAACATTATCAGGGTGTTGGTACCCTCTTCTGTCACTTCAGAGTCCTAAATGAAGGAATTTGCACAAGGCTTAGTAAGAGGCTTGAGAATATTTACTGTCACTGTCATTCACCACTGCATCAGAAGAGATTTTCTGCAAAGAGGGGAAACACTGGGGCTAATGCTTACACCAGGGACAAGTGTGTATTGGGGAAGAGACAGGCAATGATTTCCTGTACAATCTCTTTCCTAAAGTAGAATTACAAAATCTTAATTTTTGCACAGACAGGATTAATCCACACTAATACTTGAAAGAAAAAAAAAAGTTAAAATTCAGGCTAGAATCTTAGGTAAAGAGATCTAACAGGGTTTTTTCAGGACTTTCCTAGGCCAACTTTGAAGGTTTAGAGATTAGTTAAGAAGCTGAATACAATTTACTTTTCCTTCTATACTAATCTGAAACACCTGAAAGAGGTCAGAAATCATAGCAGATTGCTGCCTAAAATTCCTTTTTAGAGGGGAGGGGAAAAAAAAAAAAAAAAAGAAAAAACACTTCTATTCCTGAAAGTGTTTGACACTTTAACCACAACTATTAGACACTTCATAATTATGGCCATTAGCTGTTTTGTCATCTAATGGCATTATCTTAACCCTAAAGAGAATGGAGCCCACAATTATCTCAGCAGCTGCACACCGTCATCTGCCAATTAAATGCATTCAGATGACAGCTGTTTTCCCCCCACTGTAATGAAGTTGGTATCACTCACCTGATTACCTAAAGACTCAGATGTGGAATATAAGCACCCAATCTTGACTTAAAATAATAGTTAATTAGAACTTAAAATCAATAATTACATCATTAAAAAACTGATTTTTATCAAAGTCTTTTATCTCAAGATTTGACCACAAAACGTCTTTACCTCTCGCTGTTGTAATAAGCACGTATACATGTAGCGTACGCAAGCATACAATAAACAGACACCACAATTCTGCCTGGCATTATTGCCTACATTTAACACATGCAAATTACTCCAGGGTCACAAAAGCCTTCCACAACATCTCCATCAAAAAAGCACTGATTTCTCACAGAGGCACCTGTTGAGATCCTTGGCCACCACACACTGGCTGTAGGTAGATGCCGCGCTCCACAGGGTCATACCCAAAGCAGTTGTCAACTTGCCTGCAGTTAAGTGGCTTTAACATCCTCCAAACGTTGTCATCCTTCTTCCTGTCTAAAAATAACAGCGATGGCACTCGTACGCTACAGGACAAGGCGCCAGAGCAAGGGACAACAAAAGAAGCAAGCAAGGAAAAGGAGGAGGACGAGAGACAGGTGACGCTCCAACCGGACTGCAACACTGATAACACACCTGTTCAGTCAGAAACAGATGCTGTGCAGGGGGGGCAGAAAGTCAGGAGTCACCGCATGAAAAACTACTAAAGAATGGAAGACGCTGTTACCTACTTCATTTCCACGCTCAGAATGAACAGTTCATTTCAACTCCCAGGGTAACTTTCTGAAGAAAATGGCCTGAGGCTATTAGCTCCTGCTCTCTGTGATGGATATACCTGAGTGTGACGGATATACCTGAGAGCTCCTGAACCGAAATGCAGCATTTCTGTTTAAAATAAGAAAAACCGTTCCCTAGAACATGACTTCGTTTGTTTGGCTTCAC
>NW_010261422.1:0-9013 GCF_000690775.1 Eurypyga helias
TCCAACCCCTACCACTCTGTGAAACCTGTAAAAATAGGCTACTCATCTAGACTGCATATAAATTACCTTAAGTTAGATGGCACTTATATACTCTTCCCTTCAAAAATTTGGACCCAAAAGCACATACAGCTGTCACTACAGAGTACCAACAGGATTAACAGCCTATTAAGCGAAACGGCTCTACACAATAATCTCATGTAAATCATCTCATTTGGCATGCCAGGTTGGAGGACCTTGGGAGTTTTTCCAGCTAAGATAGATATGGCCTTGCCTCTTCTGTTCTTAGATTCACTACTTAAGTTTTTCTCCACAAAAATATCTTAAGTGCTTTCTCATGCTGCTACTTACAGATGTAAAGCTGAGAATCTGTACAAGAGAAAAGTCAGTGTCAAATACAGTAAAATCAAGGCAGCCATAAAAGAGTTGGGGAGACACACATAAGGGTGCAACATTAATAAGTATTAGGTTTGCAAGGCAGGAGTACATTGTCTCTGCCTTTTATCAATAGAAAGAATATTTGATATTTATGCAATCCAATCTCATTTAATGAGTAACAAAAATGATAAAACAAGTGAAAAACCAATAAATTTCCAAGCCTAAACTAGAAATGCCTATTTTACCTGATACTTTGTAGTGCCTCCTCCTTTGCTAGTAACATTTATTGTTACTTCTTCCTCCTCCTCCAAGAACTTCTGACAATATTCTGAGTCCTTCTCCAGAACATAGCCAGTTGCTTCAATTACATCTTCAACATGGAAAATCTTTAATAAAAATAAAAAATTATAGAAGAAATATGTCAAAAAGTAATCAGCAACTTTTTCATTTGTATTGCGTTTGTGTGGCAAGGTTTTGGTAGTGGAGAGGCTACAGGGGTGGCTTCTGTGAAAAGCTGCTAGAAACTTCTCCTGTGTCAGATCGGGCCAATGCCAGCCGGCTCCAAAAGGGACCCGCCATTGGCCAAGGCAGAGCCAATCGCAGTTACAATGCCTCTGTGATACCATGTTTAAGAAGGCAGGAAAGAAAAACTAAAAGAGAGTAGATTTTCCAGCAAGGAGAGAACAAGATGTGAGAGTAATGTGCAGACACTGGAATACATTTGCTGGCAGGACTTGTGACTCCATGGGGGACCCACACTGAAGCAGTTCTTCATGAACTGCAGCCTAGAGGAGGGACCCATGCTGGAGAAGTTGGTGGAAGACAGGCTCCTGTGGGAGGTACTCCACGCTGGAGCAGGGGCAGAATGTGAGCATCCTCCCCTGAGGAGGAAGGAGCAGCAGAGACAAGGTATGATGGACTGACCACAACCCCCATTCCCTGTCACCCTGTGCTGCTGGGGGAAGGAGGGAGAAGAAATAGGGAGCAAAGCTGAACCTGGGAAGAAGGGAGGGGTGGGTGGGGTTATAAGATTTAGTTTTCCTATTCCAATTTGATTAAAGCAATCTTTCCCAAGCTGCGTCTGGCTTGCCCATGACAGTAATTGGTGAATGACCTCTCCCTGTCCTTATCCTGACACATAAGCCTTTCATTGCATTTCCTCCTCCCTGTCGACCTGAGGGGAGGGCAGCAGAGGATACAGCGGCTTTGGCATGCACCTGGCCTCCAGCCAGGGTCAACTTGCCCCATCCATTTTTAAAGCTTACATACAAAGCTGAACGGGGCATGTCCTTCTCTTTTAATGTATGACATCTTAAAACTTCCAACATCGGTTGCCTGTGCTTTATCCACCAAAGCTGTGACCCCACTGTAGGCAGCCACCATATCTGTCAGGCGTCTTCTGCCCTTGGTGAAGCCGTGTTGGCTGTCACCAATCACCTCCTCCTTTTCCATGTGCCTTACCACAGTTTGCAAGAGGATCTGCTCCATGAGCTTGCCAGGCACAGAGGTGACACTGACTGGCCCGTAGTTCCCAAACATACATACATAAGAGTGTAATGACAAAGTTGCATGGGGGGTGGGGGGGAATTCTTTAATGCTTTCCTTTCTATCTAGGCTGAATACAGAAAAAGCGTCACTGATGGACTGATTTTAATCAATAATAAGATCTATCAAAAACCTGCACCACCTTGTACTTCAAAGCACAGATATTCTGTATCATCTGTATTTTGTATGCATAGCATACAGCTATTCTGTATTTTCAAAAAGGGAAAACACATGTTTTAAGACACGTTTTAAAAACACGTTTTAAGACACGTTTTTGGGAAAAAAAAAAAGTGAAATAGGTGTATTTCGCACAGACACTAACCAGGAAAACACTGACATGCACACCGAGTGCCTTGCATAATCAAAGAAATATTTACCTACCTCAACAGGGTAACTCCTCCCAGAGATCCTTAAAATGGGACAGTGTGAGAAATAACTGGAAAACTTCTCACTGTCTACAGTAGCACTCATTAAGATCAGATGCAGATCTGAACGCTTATGCAAGATTTCCTTCAGAATAACTAGCAAGAAATCAGACTGGACACTTCTTTCATGCACCTAGAATTACAAGAACCACTACAGTAAGGATTTAGTACAAGTCAAGGCCTGGAATAACTGTAATTTCTGCAAAAGAGTAAGAGCTGATGACCTCATCTACAATAACATGAGATATACTTGAAAGAAGACCGTCTTCCTGAAGTTTCCGAAGCAAGACACCTGTTGTACAGTACAGTAGTCTGGTGGCTTCTCCTGTTCTTGATTCCATACGAATTTGATATCCGCACAAGGAATTCTTAAAAATATTAAAAATATAGAAAGAACTTAAAATAGTATACAAGAGAGAGATATTCAAAATTAAGTAAAACTTCAGCACTGTTAGATTCAGACACTGCACAAGTTGCCAATTAAACAGTACAGTGAATGACTACCACACTGTTTTTTAACATGCACTTTCCTTTATTACAAAAGGGAAAATACACTGAAATCTACAACAAAGTTTCTCCAGAGCAGCAAAGAGCTGGTAAACTCTGTTCTTCACAGTGCTCAAAGGAAAACAAATTTTGCACGAACAGACTACCATAAAACACACTGGACCTTGGTTTTCTTCAAATAACAAAATAACTTATGTTGGAAGGGGCCCCTCTCAAAGCAGGGCCTTATTTATGAGAGTTTTCTCCATCCCTAATGATAGGGAAGCTGGAGACTCTGGGCTATCTGCTACAATGTTTATCCATCCCCATTATAAAACACTATTGCTCTTAATCATCATGAACATATGGACACTCAAAGGTCCACAGGTGAAAATTTGGAAAAAAACCCAGCTTACACAGCAAGAAGCCCTTTTCAAGAGAAACATCTAATTATGTGGTTGTGCAAGAAATAATGTTTTCACTCTGTAACAACAATCCAGCCCCCTGTATTTGATCAAGACGAGATAAAGGTATTGAGACACATCATACTTTTCCTCCTGGTCCTGCTTCGCAGCCTAGCTCTTCACAAACCCTGGTCGCCAGACTCACTGCTGAGATTCTTCGGGGTTGTGTGCAAACAATATTACATTTAGTTGATCCTTCATCTAGCAACAAATCTTCTAACAAGAAATGGGGCACCTGGGTACTCTTCCCGCTGCCTGTTTCACCAGCCACAACCACTACTCGATGTTTTTTAAGAGTTTCCACAATCGAGTATCTGTGCTTAAACACGGGTAACTCCTGTCTCTCCTTCAGAAGCCTCTGGTATCGGGAGGAACTTTGCAGTTTTTTAAATAAAATCCTTGAAGGTTCCAAATTATCTGTATATGAGGCCTCAATGGAGAGACTACTGAAGTCCTCATCAGAAACTAAGTTTTCCCAGGAATCTTCAGGACCCTCTGATACTTTTGGTTGGGTTTCAGATTGTAGCTGTTGCTGTTGTTTGAGTTTGTTTAATAGTTTAGCAATGAAGTTATCGCGAGGCTTATTTGTTTCTATCTTGTTTTCTTCTTCCTTTTTCTTTTCGATATCCCTCCATTCTAGCCAAACATCTCGGTAGGTAGGAGGTAGTAACTGATGAACTGACTTTAGGTGGAAAAAAAAACAGAGAAAAAAAAAATTACTTTATGTACTACTTAGTAGCATCACTAACATTTTAAGTGCGAATGAACTTGAGTGGCAAAAGATACAACGAAACATGAAATAGGGAGGTATTTCAAAATACAGAAACTATGAAAACTGTACTATAAATATCAACAATAAACACTTTTCATTTTCAGCTGGCTTGCATTCTTTACAATGCTGAAAGGAGCAGTTTTACTATCAAACATTCCCTCCCTGTATGCTTTAACATGCATGCATGACTGCGGATAAAAAGCAAATGAACATATAAACAAGCAAAGAATTTAATGAGAAACAGTTGATTAAAGTGTTTTTAGAATTTAGCTACAGATATTTTAACAAAAAGTGCAGAAGCAGTATTATTGGTGAAAATCTTACTTGTCCTTTGGTTAAATGATAGAGTGCCAGAGTAGCAGCTAGGTGTTGTGCTTGCATACTATCTTCTGTTACGATTGTCGGACACATGGTCATTATATCATCTGACGATTTAGTAATCCTGACCCTTAAAGAAAAATTCATACAGGCATTATATTGTTGATATAAACAACACACCTGATAACATTTATTGAATTTCACTCCTACGTTTTAAAAAGGAGAAACTAAGCTAAATAACAATGTTACTCAATATTTTTGTAAATAGCTGATAAAGTCTCATTCAATAGCAGAAAATTTTCAGCAGCAGATTCCAGCAGTGAACTTGTGATTTCACCTATTAACAAATGTTTTCATTTTTTTTCAAAGAACTATTTATACGCACACAGATCACCGCTAAAGGTTGGTTGCTTTGCAAGAAAGGACTACACATGTATTTGTGTGCTTGTAACTACTTAGCATAGATCCAGATGACAGTTAATGAGCTACTGAGATGCAAACATCTGCTTAAGAGACACACGCCAGTCATACCAGCAGGCAGATTTTTCATGTTCTTAGAAGAATAGTGTATTGCTAACTTAACTTGAGCAAGACAAAAGAACAAAGTAAAAGTATCTGCCAAGAAGCATTACTCATTTGTACTGCCATGTCTACTTATTTGTACATGATAATGTACTACTTTGCATCATTATATTATAAACTTGTTTTCTAAAACAAAATAAATGAATAAATAACCAAAATAGTGCAGTGTCAGTTACAAAATTACAGTAGCTTTCAGACAAATTTTTTAACTTCCACATTATTTTAAACAATCCCCAAAGAGTTTTAGGTATTCATGGGCTTAAGACCTATTATTTAATATACTACATTGAATGAGAATACCAGAAGTTAATTGTCAAAATTTATCTCACAGTTTCACTTCAGAACCTTTCGGGCAGTGCTACAGAATGAAAAACTAATCCCTTCTTTACAGGATCATTCACTAGAATGCTTTTTATAATAGTGTCCAGTTTACTCATTACTTTTGCAGATCTATCCAGAGTGAAATACCTTCCTGGTGCACTCAAAAAAGCATGTTTAGGTTAAACACACTATATTCATATAAATTTGGATGAACATGACAAGACAGAATAAGCCAGCATTTTTATTTATAAGTGAACCAAAAGAAAGATGTAAAGTTTACAAGGAAATACATACCTACATTTCCAATATTTCCCAACTGGAACCTTCTCAAAAGCAGGATTTGGGCTCTTGGGAAAATTCTTCCTGCACCAGTCAATCAAAAATTGTTTCGGAGATTTACCAGTCCAGCTTCGAGCACTATAATCAAAATTTCTTATATCCAGAGGTTCTTTCTTTTTCACTACAAGAGCAAAAAGACACATGGTAAGTCTCCTAGAATGCATCCTTCGATAACCAAGAAGGTTTTTAACCTTTTTTTAAGGTATTTATACTAGATAACACTATTTTCTGAAGTTTTTTGTAGAAATTTTGGTACTGGTACATGACAAATCCCTGCTTCTCCCACAAAAGTATCTAGCAGGAAAGTAATTACAATATTTTGTTTGCCATCTCTGATTACCCAATAATTTAAGAACTTTATTGAAAGTTTCATTATTAGAAAATCCTGTAACAACAGTCTGAAGTTTTACAATGAAGTTAGTTTAAAAAGGGGAGAGGGTGACAACAGAAACAGTAAGTAGCCCTACAGTTAAACAGAAAAAAAGAAAGAAAATTTTAGATACGACAGTAAGGCAAAACCAGCTTTCAACACTATTTGCTAAGATAAATACTGATCTTTTAAAGTCAGCTTTGTCACTGAGGTAGTCTAGGTGCCTTTCCCACAATCAGAGCTTGATGACTCAGCACTGCAATGCAACACAACCTAGAAAACCAAGAACTAACACTAGAAGTTTGTGGCTTGTACTGAACCATTTCCAACAGACCTTTGTCTTCCTTTGCAGCACCATCAGGCTTTTCAAGCAAGCTCAGGTTCAGAGTGGTTTCTTGAGGCTGAGGTGAGGGGTTTTTTTTCTTTTCATTTTGTCGTTGGTTCGAAATCTTTATAGCTGGATTAAATACTGGATGTTCTTCAAGCATTGCCATTTCTGTCAGAGAGAGAATACAACTTACACCCATCAGTTACTGAGCATTTCTTTTTAAAAAAGGAAAGATCAATCATGTTAATTCATACTTATCACCCAAAGCCAGAAGTAGTGGAATGTTACTGACCCTTTGGAAAAGGACAGATTGAGGAAAGCCTGCAATTCACACAGTGGCATAAAAGGTTATGAAATCCATTCCACCTCACTCAGATTTACTTGCCTAACAAATACGCAGGCCACAGAATAAAACACAGGTAACTTGCATAGCTCTACCTTGTTGAGTTCTTCTTATTTTCTCCTGTGCTACCTTCTGGCCTTGCTTGTCTTTGTCTTGCTTGGAGACGCTTGCTTGTTCTTTTGCTTCTAAAAGCTTGGCAGCCAGTTGGACGTACCTCTCATTCTATTTCGAAGAGAATTATTAATTACAAGCTGAATATTGTATGCTTGTCACTATTAATGAACTTCATAATAAAAAAAGTGAGTTTTTTTTGGCCTTTAAGCCAAGCTTGGCCTTATACTGAGTTTGCCTTTTCCTCCCATTCTACTCCTACAGTGGAGGAGATGAGAGGGGGGGAAGGCAAGTGAGCGGCAGTGTGTTACCTGGTTGCTGACTGGGGTTAAACCACAAGGCTGACACAAAGGAAGGACAATTAGTTTTTACGTAACTAACAGTCAAAACCCCTCAAAACTTCATAGTCACTTTCCTAATCTCACCGAGATGTGTTTCAATAATCTTTCCTTTCTAACACAAGGCATTCAGTGTTTTTAGCCCAGTACAAGGAAAAAAAAAAAACCAATTAAGGAAAGGAGAAGCTTCAAGATATTCCCCCTTCAGTAGCCTGCAAATGTAAAAATAGATAATGTAAAAAAAAAAGTATTCAAACCCCAGTTTATAACAATTAGATCCACCACTTGCAGATGTACAGACATATCTGTGGGGTTTTTTTTTTTAAAGCTTCCATAAAGCCTTTTTCTATCTTACTGGGTCAAAGTTTTCTTCATCTGTCTCTTTCACAGACTCATTCTTCTCTTCATCACTCTGTTGCTCGGCATATCGCAAAATCCATTCCTTCATACTTACTTCTTTCTCTTTCCCCACACTCATCTCCTAGGAAGAGTAACAAAAGTTAAAAGTAATGATAACAGTAAGTGAAAACATCAATGCTTTTCTATGTCAGTATTTACAAACTATTGTTTAAGATAGTTTATACAAACTAAGTTATATGACATAACACAAAAAGAAAAAGGGCCAAACACGGGTAAACATCTCACTATATAATTATGTAGATTCTAACACTTTAAGGATTATAATTTGTGTAAGGAAAAAATCCCACTTCTGCAAGGAATGTTTTCGATTTCTAGTTTAAAATTCAGTAACAAGCAAAATCAAAACACTGCAAGCACATAGGCAAATTTAAACCCAAACAAAGACTGCTATCTGTAGATGAACAGACTTCCAGGAGAAAATTATGCTACATTTTACCACAAAATTAACTATGAAGACCCTTCTAGACTTCATATGAAAAAAATGTTACCTTCAAATGACCATTCCACTGAAGTTAAAATAATGTGGGTGGCAATTACTAAGAACACCATATTTTCACAAGTTTTTCACAGCAGTGTTGGAAGTCCATGCAAATTCTGTATTTTAAAAAACATAGTCCTCTCTTCCCCCCAGTAAATACAAAGGAATTTTTCAAATCACCTTAGTTGCAGGGCCATTCTCTTTCTTTTTGTTATCTACTAAGTGAGGTGGAGGTTCACGTTGTGACACAGGAGAGCAGAATTTTACTCTAGGCTTCTGTTGCTGTTCTTCAAACTGCTGGCTAAAACCTTCAGGCAAGGAATCTTCAAAATAAAAAAACTCATGTCACAGAATATGTGAATAACAATTACTGAAATTCTTTTAAAGCGTCCAGTTGGGAGCTGACTAGAAGAACATCTAGGTTGGAACTAGATGATCTTTAAAGGTCCCTTCCAACCCTAACCATTCTATGATTCTATGATAAAACAAAAACAGCAGGCCTGAAATAAGATTGGGATTTAGCATTCACATAAACCAGCATTTGCTTGTTGGGCTTCCATAAAACTCAGAGTAGAAACAAGAAGTCTACAAGACTTTATACAGTTTAAAAAAAAAAAAAAAAATCCCAGAACCAGTCAGCATCTCATCTAGGAAAGGAACACCGTGATGCTTATGAGTCTTACTGAAACAATATATTAAATAACTACTGTGAAGCATTCCCACGACAGAGCAGGTCCTATTACTCTTCTGTTAAAAACTGTCATCAACTCTGTCACCATACTCACCATCAGGAAGGTTTAAACAAAGCCAATCAAGGGCAGAGTGAAGATCACCACCATATAAAAGTGTATTTTTCATTGCTTCTTCAATGTGTTCGGTCTTAAAAGAGAATTTTTGTAAAGCCATATATACATCCTATTAAGAAAAAAAAAAAGAGAGAAAATACTACAATTTAATCTAGCAGTCTAATATGGTTGTACTGGGTTTGTATGGCAAGG
>NW_010261423.1:0-3735 GCF_000690775.1 Eurypyga helias
GCTTTACTACAGTCCAGGTAGACAAGGGGAGGACCCTTCTCCCTTCTTCAGCAAGGGAAAGTCCTGTATGATCCCCCAGCGACCTATCCAAAGAGGAGAAAAGGGAGCATCAAAGCAACACTTTGCACAGCATGGAGGCTCCGGATGGATCAGCAAAAGGGCTTTCATCCCAGAAGATGCCTCACTCTTATCCCTGACTTCATACAGGGTGGAAAGCAAGGCTACATCCTAGCACAACTTCCATTTAAATGACTTTTTCCCTCCCTGCTGTTCCCTCCCCAAATGTAACTGCTTCAAATGCTGGTTGTGGACACCCAAGGAGAGACGGGGCCAGCCCGATGTTGGCAGCCAGGCTCTAGGAGAAGGGCTCCCCACTCCTGGGGATTGTCAGCCTGAGCATGTTTGGGTTCAGAAACACATCACACACAGTGTCAGATCTCGCTCTGCCTGATAAAAAGACGTATTTGCTACGGAAAGTGTTCCCTCGGGTTTTCTCAATAGGCAACAAGCAATTACAGGCTTTTGTAACTGACTCAGCATCAACAAATCAGTTAAAGCAGGACCCAGAAGTCTCCGTGTGAAGCAGGCTGAAAGCAGTTGACAGCTACGGGGCAGGAAGGTTTCCTCTGTGAGGCCACTTCAGACACCTCTTTCCTAAGCTTCTAAAACCTCAGCGTTAGATTTCAGGCCAGTGAGTACAGAGAGAGTAATAGTTGTCAGCTGGGTTGCTGTCATTCCTTGTAAGTAAATAAGCCCAAACAAACCCAACTCCCATCTCCCATCTCAGGCTGTAAAACCCCCATGCCAAGGAAAGGCCACTGATGATTTTGCAAAGTACGATGTTCTCAAGAATAATCAGTTGTCATAAGCATTTGCTCTTCCCCATGTAACAACAGAGACTGAAAAAGGGGCAGAGGCAAAGCAAACTTAGTGCACCCTTCTGCAGCCCCATCCCTGCCCTGGGGTCAGATCTCCCTGCCTTGGGGCACGCGGGGGGCAAAGACCTGGGTGCTGGGCACCCCAAGGAGATATCCAAGGGCCAGATCACATCGCCGTGCCGGCTCTGGGCTGGGACTGCGGCATGCAAACCACTCCAGCATCACTTCAAGTGACAGTGGGCACCTAGCACCGCTCCCAAAAACCAGCCTCTGCTTCCATGCACACACTTGAGCCTGTTTAAGATCCTGGATACACTCCTAACGTGCCTGCGGACACTCTGATGCCCTGTGCCATGGAGAAATGTATTTCAACAGTTGAAAGAAAAAAATAAAGATGTCAGTAACTCACTTGTTTTTGTTCTTCTCCCAGACTGTCCCACATTGATGCAACGATTTTTGACACGTCTCCGAAGGTAGCGTTGGGGTTTTGCCCTTTGATGGCTGCTTGCGTGTCCCTGAAAAACAGGGCGTAGGCTGACACGGGCTTCTGGGGCTCGTTGGGATCCTTCTTTTTCTTCTTCTTTTGGCTTTTAGGCTTTTTACCCAGGTCTGTTGATGGTCTTTTCTCCCCAGTAACCTGCAAAATCAAATGATGAACCTTAGCAGTCAGGTGGGAGTAGTCCGACACGAGTCCCTGCTAGAGCTCGTTAGCAAAGGGGACGAGAGAAGGCATGGCAGAGGAGGACTCGCAGCACGGCGAGGAGGGTGGCAGCCCTGGGGGTCTCTTTGGCCCCCAGAAGCCTCCGGAATCATTGCACAAACTGCCAGTGGGTGCCTGAGCCCAGCTTGGGTTCTCAGCCCAGCTCACAGCTTGGGTCCATCCCTTGCTGTGCCAGTGGTTCCTGCTCCAAAGCTGGGGGTTTCCAGGAACTCAGCCTCGGTCACCCCCCTGCCCCTTCTCCTCTCTGGCATCACAAACTCACTCTCCTTGATCTTCTGAGACCCCTCCAAAGACCTTGCTTCCCAGCCAGATCCCTTTAGCAGCCCATTAATTTTTCTAAACTCAGTTTCCACATAGTTTCTGATTTTCAGCCCAATAATCCCCCTTTGCAAGCTGCTTCCGACCTTCCTCACCCACATGTGTGCCGGTGGTTCAGCCTCCCCACTCCCCAGGCAGGAGGGTCATCAGCACCAACCAATGGCACCAGCACCACATTACCTGGGGCCATCCAAAACTTGTGTCACCCTGCTAACACGTATGTACCCTTATCCAGGAAAAATATCCAGGAATGCAACTATTTTAATAGTCAAGAGCATGAATTCTTTGCATGCACCGTTCACCCTTTCTGACCGGGCTGGGCACAGCCGGATAACTACGTCTGGCCGTATCCATGCTCAGTGCCCAGGAGGTAGTGGAATCAAGGGCGGCAGGACACAGGCAACAGCAGCTGGACTTTGTGGCTGCTCAGCATGAGACGCTGCTGCCAGGCTGGGAAGTCAAACATCACAGTGTAAAACAGGGATGCTTCCAGTAAAGGCAGCACAGAAAGAAGGCTGAGCCTCCACTGGGATGGAAGCACGTTGAATATATGGGACTGCAGAAGCCTCTGTGTGATGGTGTGCAAAGGAAAAGAGTCCTGGAAAGTACTTGGAGACACAACGAAGCTCTCAACGCATTAACCATGGTCAGTGAAAGCTCACATCACAGGGAAACCCCATTGTCCTTATTTTACAGCGGAGGAAAAACTAAATACACTGGAGGTTAAACACAGCAGAGAATAAAGCTGTTTGCTGCCAGCTGGCTGCTGCAGCCTGGATCGCTGCATCCCCGGGGGCAAAGAGGGCACCAGTGCCTGCAAGACCCCCTGTGCTCCAGCACCAAGTGCTCAGCCACCACCTGACTTTGGCCGCCCCTGCTCTACCACGTGCACGGGCTAATTCTATTACTTAGAAAGTTGCCCAGTCTGTCATTTAGAGATGTAAAAAATATAAATTAAAAAGCAATTGACACAGGTCTAAACACCAAACTGTTGCAAAAACTGTGCCTCCTGGTGAGTGCCGGGGGCGAAAGGCCTTTTCTCCTGATGGATGTGCTGATTTGATTGCGTGCTTGGAAGTGCTGGGATTTAAGAGGCTTCACTTCAGCCGGCACAGGCCAGGCGCGGGGAGGAAAGGGCAGCAGCACTCCCGTTCTCCGCTCAGCAGCTCTTGGCTGGTCATTAAGTTCAGTATCAGTGCAGTGACATTTGTCAAACAGACAGCGACCATTAGTGAATGAGCAGAGAGACCAAAAAAATTGCATTTAATTTAAAATTGCCCAATTGGGCTTGAATGGGAGGCCTGGAGGTGAAAGGCCAGCTTATTAGGAAAAAAAAAATGCATGACAGGGCTTCAGCCCATTAGCAAGTAAGATGGTATTTTAACTAACTGTAATCCTGTTTGATTCACTTAAGTGCCGCGGGGGGACCTGCTCTCCTGACAGCCCTTGACCAAGCGAAGCAGCCGGGAACAGGCGCAATGCAAGCACAGCCACCACGACAGTTTTACAGTCGGTCCTGCCCAGGCACCACCAAAGAGCACATGGTATTTATGGAAAACAGATGCTGCCTGCAAGGCTGCCTGAGGCTGGCCGTTCCCAGGAGGGAGCAGATCGGGACTTTGCCTGGTTTTCCTGTGGTTTACTCGGTGTGACGCAGCACAGATGAGACAACAGCCCAGCCCTGGACCGCAGAAGATGCCTGAATGACCTAAGCCATGTTCATGGCTAAAGGCAAACCCCGGCGAGCCAGCGCCTCGCCATTCCTTGAGCATCCCTCAAGGGGCGATCCATGGTCAAACCAACCGCTACGGCTTTTTT
>NW_010261423.1:3752-22798 GCF_000690775.1 Eurypyga helias
GTGGACCGCTCTGGAGAGGCAGCAGAAGGTATGTGCAACACCAGATGTGGACTGGGGCAATTCACAGGTGACAGCTACAATCCCATAAACTGGTGGCTCGATGCCTTCTTAGATGCTGAGCACATGAAGGGCAGGAACCTCCTGGACACCATGATTTTTGTAATTATGGAGAGAGATCACTAATCCAGCTGGAATCTGGGCCATAACTACCTCTCCCCCCATCCACGGGTACCCCCCTACCCCCCGAAGCAATGAAGCAGGTAAACGCATCACTGAGCCTGGGAGACCCCCTCAAATCACAAGCTCCCTGGCTCTGAGGACCTACTGGGCCTGAACCACCTGCTGGCATCAGACCCATTTCTTTAATGTCTGATCTTCGTGGTCACGAGATTAATTTCTGCTCGTTAGATACTGCTTTGATGACGTGTTGCAGAAAGGCCCTTAACGGCCATACGAATAATGACCGTTGGGTGAACCGAACAGCTGTGTAGATAGAGAAAGCAAACAGAAACGCGAAGGCCGCACTGCGGTTCTGCTGCTTTCCTTACACCTGCCGCCTCCTTCCCCCATCAGATACATCGCTCCTGTCCCACCTGTCCTGCTGGGTACTTTACAGGGCAGAAAAATGAGGAGGCAAGCATTTACAATTAGAAAAAAATGCAAATCTCTGCAAGTTGTCATAATTTGAACATCTCAAAATTCTTCCTGCCCTCACAGGCATCACTGGTTCAATGAGAAGAGAAGATCCAACCCCAAAGCTGTGCTCTCCCCAGTGATTCCTGTGTTCCCGGCCATCTGGGAGGAAAGTTGGGTGATGCTGAAAGAGGCAGAGTGACAGAACCTGGTGTGTAACTAAGCTGAGGCTCATATTCCGCTGACATGAACGATTTCAGCTCCCAGGGAACTGCCTGGAGCTGTGTGACACGGGCTCTGGGAGATGGCAGACCTTGGGGGCCAGCAGCACGACCCCACAGTGTCCCCCAGAGGTGGAATTGTGGAGTTTGAGAACTTCCAGCTATTTTCAGTCACCTGTATCCATTCTTTTTACAGTTTCATTCCACTGAAGCTCAGTTTTTCTGTCCACTCTGCTTTGAAATGTCCCGATCTGAAGTGAAAGCGGCCAACGGACAAAAAACTACACGAAGGATGTGTAAGCATATCTGCCTGGATTTCCACAGAAAGCGAAAAGGTTTTTGCTCAGTCCTTGCTTTTTCCTAGTCTTCTGGTCTCTGCACTGTTTGCTGCTCTGGTCATACATTCAGATCCTGTCACAATTGCCTATTTTTGCGGGACAAGGATACAATACCAGCGCTTCTGGTGTCACCTTCCAAGAGAAGGTTTGCCACAAAAGGCTTTAACTGAAGTCCCCCAGGGAGCCCAGTGACTGACCTGCAGGCATGGAGACCCACCGGGTGTTGAAGCACTAGCCCTGTGACTGCTGCAATTTGTCCTCAGTAAATAAGGGAGGGAAGAGTCGCAGAACACAGCATGCAGAGTTTGCTTTGCCGGTGTTTTTTGAGAGAGATGGGCAATGACCAAGATGTCCCAAAAGCCTTGGGTTTCTTGATGCCAATACAGCAAATGTGTTGGCTGTGGGGGAGTTGGTGTCACTAACACATTGACAACTACCTCAAACACTGCCAGGGCAAACTAAAATGCGGAAGACACTTCCTATTTTGCTTTCTGTGATCTTTTTTCCTTAGCAAGCCATGTCCGTGAACTCAGTTAAATCTCACCCTGCATTACTCTCCTTCCCTGTTTTAGTCTCCTCTACCTGCTGCCAGCAATTTAACTTCACACCCAAGCATTTGCAGAACCTTAACACTGAAAGTGATTTGCTCAACAAAACCCTCATCGGAGGAAACTCTGCAGGTTGATGGACTTGGTAAACCACGGAGAGAGAAGCCCAGTTCTCATCGCCAAACTTGCTGCATGCACAACCCAAGCACGTGAGCTAGCCTGCCACCCTGTACCTCACCCTAGGCTGGAAACAATCTCCCATCCTTGGGGAATTCTGCCACTATATATATATATATGTTTCAGAAAGAACCAAAAGACCAAAAGTCTGTGCTCTTATTTGGTGCAGTTTGTCCCTCAGTGAAAACCATCATCTGCCATTCTCTCGCTGTCTGTTAAAACAGGCGTGACTGCACGTACCTTATAATGTGACTCTGTCTCCTCTTCCTGAGTAGAACTGGAGGGAGATGGTGTAGCAGACTTACTTCCCGGGGGCGATGGGGAACCGTGGGTAACACCGCTCCTCATCCCCATCTGAGAAATCAGCTGTGACTGGCTGAGAGCGCTCATGGGGCCGGCTAACATCCCGGGGCGATTGATCAGGGGCACTTGACGGTTGGACTCATAGGACGTGGCGTCTGAGTGGACCATCTCCTGGATCTGAGTTAGGAGAATATCACTTTGTAATTAAAAAAGGTATTTATTTATTGATCATACTGTCAAATCACTTCACGATGAACTCTTACGGACTGATTGAAAATTATTCTACACAGCCAGTAAAGTCTTCCTCATGCCCCTTCCAAACGAGCCAAGGGTGAGACATGAGCACCATGCACCTGGGGCTGCTCTGCCATCGCCCTGCCACGGAGGTTACAGAGGTGTTTGTCCACAGGTCTGTGTGCCCAGGCGGTGCCCCTGCCCGCCTCAGGGACCAGTGTTTCTGATGCCCATTAGGGGTCAGAAAGAAAAGCTCAGGAATGAGCAATTTTTGGCCAAATGAAGGGGACAAGTGAGGGCACTGCGATGTCCCAGGCATTTCTGGGGCTAAGCCTTGCAGCTTGACACGTGAGGCCATCGCTGAGCACCAGCACGTGTTGTGCCAGGGCGTTTGGAGCCCGTGGCTGGCAGCCCAGCCCTGGTACATCACTGACGCAGCGTCAGAGGCCACAGATCCCAAACATGCTCTTTCTAAGCAACAGTTGGTGTTGACATTTTGTAACTACGTAGATGAAAAAATCCATGCTTGTCTGAGTTTATGAAGGTGCCACAGCCAGCCCTTCTGCATCATCTGTACGGTGTGGGGTGGCTAGTGCTACTGGGGTTAAAGCTAGGATTAAGCACAAAGGCAGTCAGCAGAAGCCCCAGACCCACCACGTCGGTGCCCAAAGCGGTGACAGTACTCTGGAGCCAGAGGTTTGTATGTCCCCCAGCCCCGTGATGGACCCCAGAGTGTGGGGTGAAGCTCTGCTGGCGGCCACCACCCTATTACAACTCCCCTTGGAGATGAGATTTCTGATTTTAAATACTGCAGTCAGTACTGATCCCACTCATAACGAAAGCAGCAGAAAGGAAAAAAAGTCCAGACAAAGGCAAAGAAAATTATTGGCTGCCTGCTAAGATTTCCCAGTGAGGGAAGGGACCAGAAGCGATGGGGTGTGTGCATGCGTGTAGGTGAGAGATGGGAGAGGTGGCTACATGACAGACTTGTCCCCCAAAATAAAGAGTTTCCTAACACCCATTTATCTGTTCTCATCTTGCGAGAGCAAGGAGACACGTGATGGGACTGATCACACGTGGTGGCAGAGACGCACGGACACGGCCCCCAGCACTGCTGAGCCCAAGGCGCCTGGAAGATTCGGAGGAAAATCCGAAACATATGTGGCTACTAAGAAATGTTGAACGCTACCTCAGACAAAATCATAGCATCTTGTGGAGAGTACGTCCCCCATGTCATGGCATGAGCCAAAGTTCAAACGGCTGGGTCAGGTGGGAGCGGAAACATCCCCTTGTCCTGGCCAAGGAGGGGGGATGAGCTGAGAGGGGGCCAAACCCAGCCATGTCATAGGTGCACGGAAGGTTTTGGGGCTGCCCTGCTACTTGCTGAGCCAAGACTTCATTTCCAGTTTGTAACACTCTCCCTAAACCCCTGAGTTCCACCCCAGGACCCCCTCTGCCCGGGCAGCCCCGACGGCAGGGCTCAGCCTGGTCCCCCCCGCAGCCCCCACGGGCAGAGCCACAGAGCCTCATCCAGCCCCGGGGGATGGCAGTGGGAGGGAGAGCGAGCCCTGCCTGAAACGTTTCCCAGCCGCTTTCCCTTTTGTATTAATCTGATGAATGTTAACACGAGTTTAAAGACCCAGGCTTTATTTATGAACAATCTTCATTTCCGATAAGCCCGCTGAGGTGCAATCTCTCATTACCAGGGGAGGCTGGCCAGCTCCGTCAGCAGCACATGCGGGAAGGAACCAGGGAAGACCTGCAAGGGCTCGGTAGGCTTCAGAGGAAATAAATCCAAATGCAAAACCAGATTGACTGCTGCAGGCCAGGAAACAAGAGCTTTACACAACGCCGACAGCACGCTCTGCTCTCGGACGGATTCTCCGTCAGCTGAGGGGTGTGTGTCAGGAGAACAGATTTTCCTAGATCTGCCCTTTTTCTCCATTAATTGCAAAGTGCGGGGATTTAAACGGCAGGAAGAAAACAACGTCTTGCATTCCAACAGCTTGAGGAGCCTGACCGAGGCTGACTTAGGGGCCACCCTGAACGGCTGCCCTCGGCCTCGGTGGCTGCGGGGCAGCACCCGGGTACCGAGGCAGCATCCGGGAACACCCGCTGCTGCTGGAACTCTGGCAAGCCTCATGTGCCCTCAAAACCTGCCTTACTGCAGAGCTCTGGCCACTCGCTGCCCCGCGCTGCTGCGGGGGGAAATCCTGGCCAAAAAGACCCTGGAGAGGCAATTTTTGCATTTTCCATTGAAATTGCAAACACTGTGGGAATGTTTGGGGGTGAGAGAGGCAGCAATGGGGAGCCTGCAAGGAGGGGAGACAGGTCGGCACCCATCTGCCACGCGAGCGGCAAGCTCCTTCCCAAATTCCAGTAGAAAAGGTACATTTGTCTTGGATTTTGTCAGTTTAATCCAGACCTTTCATCCTGGAGAAGATCTGCCAGCTGCTAAGGAGAAGAATAATTTATTGTCCTTATTTTAAATTTAAATGAAGAAAAAGTTTAGAAGACGGGTGGTTTAGAAATGGGGAAGGCTATGAAACGTGGCTTCAAAAATTTTAAAATTTAAAATAGCTCATTCACATTTGCAGCCATGGGAGTCTCTTGCATAAATACTGCATTCAGACCATTTTTTTGAAACTTTTATTATGTGGCCAATAGACCACAACGGCCCCGTTTATCCATTAGATATGTAATCATATACATTTTCTTTACAGTGCATGTTATTTATGCATCAGAGAACAAGTCCAGGAGTGCAATTATGGATATGGGACACGTGCTGCAACCGCTTATGAAAATTTGTAAGAAAATCCAGAAACCTGAGCCCTGGCTCACAGCACCCACGCAGAATCCTGCTGACAGCAACCCAACCACAGCCCTCTTGAAAAGTGGAGACACTGCATTTTTCCTGGGACGTTTCCCCCCAGGGATATCTCAGCCCAGAGGTCTCCTCCCAGGCAGCTGCATGTTTCTTTTCATTACTAAAAACTGGTGGCTTTACTCCTTAGCTTCGCTGAATATTGCTGGTTCTGAGCCCCTCTCTCACTCTCCCCCATCTCCATCTCTTCTCCCCCGGCCAGGAGGTTTTGCAGGTCATGCTCCTCATGAGGCCCTGCTGACCGCCGTCTGGAGGTCATTTGCCACTCACTATATTTCTCTCCACTTCCCTTTTTTAAAAAAAAATGTGGTTTTGGAAGCAAGATGCCAAGCTGCCACCTCCCCACAGTCCCGGCCCACAGCTCCCTGTGTCCCCAGGACTGGAGAGGGTGACTGGTGGAAAAGCTATTTGTGTTCTCCAGATGAAAAGTATTTGAGGTGAAAATGAAGGGAAGCGGCTCGTGTGCAGCCCCAGCACTTCTTCCGTGGGCTTTAGGGTGACGATGGCCTTCACTCAAGGTGGGAAAGGGTTAGTCCTGCTTTCCGCTGCGAGACCCTGCAGACACTGCGCTATTTCAGCGTTCTTAGTCATAGAATCATAGAATCACAGAATGGTTTGGGTTGGAAGCGACCTCAAAGATCATCTAGTTCCAACCCCCCTGCCATGGGCAGGGACACCTTCCACTAGACCAGGTTGCTCCAAGCCTCATCCAGCCTGGCCTTGGACACTTCCAGGGATGGGGCATCCACAGCTTCTCTGGGCAACCTGTTCCAGTGCTTCACCACCCTCTCCATGAAGAATTTCTTCCTGATATCTAATCTAAACCTCCCGGATTTCAATTTGTACCCATTACCCCTTGTCCTGTCACTACAGACCCTTGTAAAAAGTCCTCTCCCAGCACCCTTGTAGCCCCTTCAGATACTGGAAAGCTGCAATGAGGTCTCCTCGGAGCCTCCTCTTCTCCAGGCTGAACAAGCCCAGTTCTCGCAGCCTTTCATCACAGCAGAGGGGCTCCAGCCCTCTGAGCATCTTCGTGGCCTCCTCTGGACTCGCTCCAAGTGGTCAATATCCTTCTGATGTTGAGGGTTCCACAGCTGGACGCAGCACTCCAGGTGGGGTCTCACCAGAGCAGAGTAGTCGTGCACCCAAAGTAGGTGGTGTCTCCCCCAGGAAAGACCCAAGGAAAGAGACACCCAGGAGCAGGATTGAGAGATGCTCCCCTGCAGTTAATGGCCAAATTAGGCAAGTAAACGATGAATGAAATCGTGATGACAGCAAAACAAAGTGAAAGAAGGTAACAAGTGCAACGTTCACCCTGTGACCCACAGCACACAGCTCCTGTGGGATTCAACCCCAACCCCTGCCGCATCTCACGGGGGCTGCACCCACACCTTCCCCCTGCACAAAGCAGTCAGCATCCCCGCAGAGCCCGGGGGAGCAGGTGGGGAATTGAGTAAGCACCCTGCAAACGGGATTAGCTCCGTCACCAGGAGGAGCGGCTCCCAGCGCCAGGCCGGATCCTGTCTCCAGCCCAGGCATTCGGCGCAACAAGCTTGCTGCGAGGTGCTGCAGAGGCTCAGGACGTGTTTGCAGCCGCCGTGAAAAGATGTTTTGCATCTCAGAGGAAACATGAGTGAAATGTGATGTAGTCATAGCAAAAGTAATTAAGTGCATCTTACTTAGCACATTCCCAAAGGCTGTGCTAACTCAAAGACAGCTTCTATTTTTCCACAATATTTCAATTTTTTTAATGAATATGCATATCAGGCCTATAAATGCTCCAGCTAATCCTAGGAAGGAGAGAAAAACAGGCTGACAAACGGCAACATGCTCTGTGCTCCTTGTTTCTGGGGAGAACAGTAATCCAGCCCGAGTGATGAAACACCACCAGGAAGAGTCTGGTTGGGGACTTGGATGCTCTGCTAGCAAAGATAATGTTTTGAAACATACCAAGCTGAGTTTCAAGTTAACTGCCCCCCTCAAACGCATATGTAAGATGCAGCTCTTCCCAGCACTAAGGGCTACAGCCCTGGCCAGCAGACCTGGGGCTCTGGTCACAGGCGCAGGCAGGGGGGGTTGATGCCGTTGAATGTCCCCTCCTGCAAAATCCTAATTCCTAACTGAAGCCTTCAGGCAGGTCCCACCCCTGTAACCACTTTCTGTCTTCACTTTCATCGGATTTTTCTCCTCCTCCTCCCTTTTTCCTTGGTTTCTATCCTGGAGTGCCTCAAAAGAAACGTGGCCAGCAGGTCAAGGGAGGTGATTCTACCCCTCTACTCTGCTCTGGTGAGACACCCCCCTGCAGCTCTGCACCCAGCTCTGGGGTCTCCAACATAACAAGGACATGGACCTGTTGGGTCCAGAGGAGGCCACAAAGATGCTCCAAGGTCTGGAGCCCCTCTGCTATGGGGACAGGCTGGGGGGGGGGGGGGTTGTTTGCCTCCACAAGAGAAGAGAAGGCTCCAGGGAGACCTTACAGCACCTTTCAGTACTTAAAAGGGGCTTATAAGAAAGATGGGGACAGACTTTTTAGTATGGCCTGTTGTGACAGGACAAAGGGTAATGGTTTTAAACTAAAAGAGGGTAGATTCAAACTAGATGTAAGGAAGAAATATGTTCCAAAGAGGGTGGTGAGGCATTGGCACAGGCTGCAGACGTACAGATCTACAACCCAGAGAGGTGGCAGATGCCTCATCCCTGGACACATTCAAGGTCAGGTTGGATGGTGCTCTGAGCAATCTGCTCTGGTTGACGATGTCCCTGCTCATTGCAGGGGGGGTTGGACTAAATGACCTTTAAGGGTCCCTTCCAACCCAAACTACTCTATGACCCTAGGACTGCCACCCTTCCCGGGGTGAGTTGCCATGGGTGGGCTGAGCAGAGCTGCCGGAGCCTTCCCCGGCCGGGGTCTTCCACCCCAGACAAGGGGAGTAGCTATTCCAGGGGCAGCCACAAGGCTCATCGGTGGCACAGCTCACCTCTCCTTAGGTTTGTTCCTGAGCATGAGCCATTACAATCACAATCAACCAGGGAGAGAAATTATCTGCTGAACAGCTTTGAAGCAAAGTTTTCCCAGCAGGCTTTTTCTGTATTGAAGTTTAAATGTAAACGCATCACCATAGCTGAAATGCTTAAAGATGATTTACTTAAAAAAGAGAGAGAGCAGGAGAGAGAGAAGCTGATAAGAAAATATATCCCCAATTACCACCCCTCCTCTTCCCGATTTGTAACTGCTCCTAATAAACTTTCATGGTCTATGTAAAATGCTTTAGTGCAGTGACAAATTTCTGCTGGAATTTGAGATGTCTTGTTCAGAGTAATAGCTATCTCACACAGGTGCCCAGCTGCTATTGTAAAATCAGTAAGCATTTAATTGAAACAAATGACTATAATAATAGTACATTATCCCTGCAGGCTCATAGCCATAACAGTTTTAATTATTGAGTTAAGAGTCAAACTAATTTATCCTTTAAAGTAACAGCCACATCTTTGGTTCCACCCATCATCCTATTACGAATAAGAGGCGAACAGCGGGAAAGGATTTAAAAAGGAAGCAATTTATTTCTGTAGGGGCAGGGGGCATTTGTCATATGGCAGAGGCTTTCTCTATGCAGCGGGGTTCCCAGCCGTGGTTGTCACTCCCCAGGACAAGCCTTCCTGGTCCCCAGTGGGACCAACTCCCCCGGCCAGCTCCTGGGGATCTGTGACCCCCATGAGGTGGCTTTGCTGGCCTGGCAGCAGCGGCACAGGAGCCCATGGAAACTGGTGGTTCTGGCTTTGGGGGTTTGGGCACATGGAAATTTTTTAGAACTGTATTGAAATTGCAGTTTTTCTACATCAAACACAGTGGGAAAAAAGGTTTTACAGACTCAAGTTTGCAAACATGATGCGAAGGAGCATCTCTAAAGGCAGAGCTGGGCAGCAAAGAGAAAGAATCCATGTTCATGGCTTAAAAAGAGCACTTCAGAGACACTGGCATGCCCTAGGGCAGATCTGAAGGCAGAACTCTCCCAGGCCCCCGGTTTCCTGAGTCTTCTTATTTTTGTCCCGGTGGCTGTGACACAGGGATCTAAAGCATTGCTGCGAGCCCGCTGGGCATGACATGGGAACCGCAGGTCGGGGGGAGAGAGCAGGGCAGGGAAGGGGTGGTTGCAAGGAGGCAGCAGAGGAGGTCAGGAGCTGCCCACTGCCCACACCCCAGGGTGGTGCAAAAGCTACCCCTGAAGATGGATTCACCTGCTAACTCACCCAGCAAGAGATCCCTGGAGCAAGCCCGAGGTGTCAAGCGCAGGGCTAGCCTGTCTGCCAGCCCCCGGGGCTCCGCACCCCATGGCCTGCCAGACCAGACTGTCCCTTGCCAAAGCACGTGCAGATCACAGACAAACCTCTCTCGCTGTGGCCAAAGATGCAGAGCGGTCCTCTGCACCCTCTCCCAGTTTCCCACCCTGCTCATTGCTATGGATGCTTTTTGGACTTCTCCCACCGCAAGCACAGCTGCTCCCCACACCTCCCATCTCCTTTCCAGAGCCACCTATCTCCAAGGAGAACAGTCCTCATCTTGAAAGACTGGTTTTGCTCCTGCAGGTGGGGCACTATGGGTTCTCCAAATGCATATTCACTACTGGTGATCGGTTCACCAGGCCGGGCTGAAAGCTCTGCATCGCTGACTTCTGCCGCTTGCCACCTCACTGCGTCACCTACAGACTTCACTGGCAATTATTTAATGCTTTCTTTGGCAAAAATATGACAAACTGCGGGAAAACAGAGCGACAAGCCGATCCACCAAACTTGTGCAACACTGATTTTGTATTGTTCGACTTCCTCAATATACTTTGTGCTTCCAAGTCAGATGTCTTGCAGATGCCTAAGTATATTATGTTAACACTGTTACCTTTATCATCCAAACCTGTAATCTCATCAAAAAAGATATCAAGTTAGTTTGACAAGATTGGTTTTCCATCAGCCCATGTTGATTGGCATTAATTATATTACCTTCCCTTAATTCTTTATTAATTGAGGCCTGGATCTGCCACTCCATTATTTTGCTGAGGATTGATGACAGACTGACAGGTCTGTAATTACCTGGGCTGTTCTGTTTCCCTTTTTAAATATTTGCACATTAGCTCTTTTCTAGTCCTCCAGAGCTTCCCCAATATTCCAAGAATTACTAAATACCAGCATTAGCAGTACCGAGAGCTCCTCAGACAGTTATTTCAGGCCATGTGCAGGCAAGCTAGCTCAGCCTATGACTTAAAGAGAATTTGAGCAGACACGCATGAGAAAAAAGAAAGTTTTCTGGTCTGCTTTAAGGGCTACATAATTTGAAATCACGACCTTTCTAATTAGTATTGGCAGTTTCAAATGCAAGGTTTTTGAACATGAAGCTTCACCGTAACGCCTTATAGCTGAGCCCGCACAAGACTCCCTTGTTGTGTTCAGTTCACCTATGTCTCCTCACCTGTGGGGTTATTCTGATCTGCTTCTGACACTACATAAATCACTCCATGTCTTTGCCAGCCTCGACCACCTCTGCACGTTTTCCCCCAAAGAGCAGTTCCCTGGTGCTTGCGGCCCCCGGGAGCTTGGTGGGCAGGGGAAGGCAGGACCGAGGGCTGGTTTTGGAAGCACCTGCCTGACAAGCTGAATTCAGCACTTTGACAGGCTCCAATCTTGTGTTACGATACCCTGTTATTACAGGGGAAAGAATCCTCCAAACACAATTAACACTTCATCATGAAGATAACTCTGCAACTGCTGGGTGGGAATGGCGGTGTAAACCGGGATAGCGACCGTGCTTGGCGAACAGGAAATAGTTCTCATTTAAGTCTCATTGCTCCCGGTGCTGGAAGGGCATGGCCAAAAGGAACAGACCAACCAGGTATGGCATGAACAGAATCTTGTTACTCTGCTGTGACACAACCCCCCACCATGGTCATCTGCCAGTAAGAGGACAGGTCCAATTGTGGACTTGTACAGCAGAGATGTCCGCGAGCATCCCAAATCCACTACCTCCCACTCCCAGGGAGTGCCAACCAGGTAGGAGCTCTGCGTCAATGGCTGCTTCCCTCTCTCTTGGGCTATGGAGTTATTGTCACAGATCGCAGAAGGTTATGGTTTTAAAGCACCTCAAGATGTCAAAAGACAAACCCGAGCCCGCTGTACCTCCAGACATGCCCTCCATCTCAGCACTGCTGCAGACCTGCACCCCTAGCTGGGACGCTGCTTCTTACGGAGAAGACCCAAGTATTGTAAGGTCTTGGCTCATCCAGAGTCCCAAATCCCACCAGCTGTGTGATGGTGGAGAAAGAGCACAGCTGAAATGGGGACTGGGACTGCACATGGGATGTTCCCCATAGCTGACCTCCTGCAGCCCCACCTCGCCTTCACGATGGAGACCCCAGGGCTGGCCAGGGTTTCCTTCGTGCTCCTGAGCTGCCTCATCACCAGGGGACAGGTGACACCGTTCCCGTACACCACTGTCACACAGTGGCCCTTTGATCTGAGGGAGGTGCTTGGGAATAACTCAACGGGACGGATTCTGCAGGAAAACTGCAGAAGCAACCAGGACTGGTGGCAGGACTGCTCCCAGCACGAGGAGCTCAGACTTCTCCTTCCCGAAAGACACCATTCCTCCCTGTCCCGCTCCCTTCATTGCAGAGCGATGTGCTGGACTAAACCATCCATCCTCAATGATCCCTCACTGCTTGCCAGAGCTGGGCACCACGATGTGACAACGTCACACAAAATGGCTTAATTCCCCTCCAGGGACATTTTTACAGGTGTTCTGCCTCTTCACAGGAGCAGCACTGGCCTTAGAAGGTGATGCATGAAGCAAAGCAACCATTGTGACTGTTCCCATGGGGAGCAGCAGAGGGTCAGCACACGTCCCTCTCCAGACACATTCTCCTGAGGTCAGGGATGAGCAAAATACCCTGCAAAATGCAAGTGAAGGCCTGGACCACGCATCTTTCTGGAGGAGGAGCGGCTGGCCCCGGTCATGGGGAATCAGCCGGGCCATGTGTGCGCTCCGTCGGTGTTCCTGAAGCTCTCAGCTGGAGAACAGTCTGTAAATAATGTATTCAATAAACCCCATTTTTTAAAGTACATTATTTTACGGATAAAGAACAAGCCTGATAATTCAGTGAACATGTTTGCAAATAATCTATTCCATTAATTTCCAGCATGTTTTCTGAATACATTATTTAGCGATTTTGTAAAAACCATTTGCAGATGAAGGCAATTGCTGCTCATCCAGGCATAACACCATCACGTCCCAGAAGCTGGGGCCAGGATTCCCCTGTAATGGACAGTGGAAGGTAATTAAATAGCAGCAGACCCTGAGCCCCTTGCTAACCCATGGCGGGTAGAACACTTAATAAAATTGTCACAGCCCCTTTGCACGTGTTGGCAAGAGGAGGAAAGCCAGTGAGAACCAGTTACATGATGGAAAAGCAGCAAAGGAGGTAGATGGGAAAACCCTGCTGGTGTGCAGGTGTAGGCTTAGGGACTGAGGGGGATGAGACAGTCCTGGGAGTAGGGAAGGGTCTGAAGTCCACCCAGAATTACTTCCTCTTCCAGATTTCTGTCTCTGTGCTTGAGACGGACGGAGGAGCAGACAGACTCTCTTGGTGAACATATTTGCTACATTATATGGGTCTAACGGTGAGGCAAAGCTATCCCCATGGGAAGCAAAGGCAAAAATCTCATCAGTCAGACCTGTTTATACATCCGTGTGCTGGTTTTGGCTGGGGCAAAGCTAACTTTCTTCACAGTAGCTATTATGAGGCTGTGTTTTGGATTTGTGCTGAGAAGAATGTTGATAACACTGATGCTTTAGTTGTTGCCAAGCAATGTTTACATTAAGCCAAGGACCTTCCCAGTTTCTCATCATGCCTGTGTTCCAGCTTCTTCTCTACAAGACATTGGTAGGAGACACAGCCCGGACAGCTGACCAAACTGACCAAAGGGACATTTCATGCCATCAAACGTCATGCTCAGTATATAAGCTGGGGTGAGTTGGCTGAGGGGGTGAATCACTGCCCAGGGACTGGCTGGGTGTCACTTGGTGGGTGGTAAGCAGTTGCATCATATTTTTTTTGTTGTTGGTTTCCTTTTCATTACATGTTATTATCATTACAGGACATGGAACTGAGCCAGACAGAGGGACAAGAAGATTCACTTTTAATGGAGAAGATGCTGGGCAATGTGGGGACTGAGTAAATCCTTGTGTTTGCTTCTCAGGGTAGTTGGGGGATAAAAATTAACATTGGCAAGAGCACCTCCAGCTCCTACGGGACTCCCCACAGCCAGCTCACCTACCGCTGTACACCACACTCCTCCATCCACCCTCTCACGTGCGGGCTGGACTGGCAGCCACGCTGGCCTCATCATCTCCCGTGGTATTTACTGGCCCTTCCCTGTGAGCTCTTGCAGCTTATTGAAGTCCTTCTGCACAGTCCGGTTCACTGGTTTATGTCTCTCCTGGCTCTTCTCAGACATTTTAGATATTGCATTCACATAAAGCAATAGACTCAAAAGTAATGACAGGCCTCCAAGTTTTATTGCATGGGGCATTAAAAAGAAGAAGAAGAAAAAGGAAAAAAGAAGTAATTTTAGAACACAACAGGAAAATGGGAAGCCTACATAGAAAAATGTCTCTGAGGGATTAAACTGTGAATGAATTTTAACAACTTCTGGTTTTGATTGCAAAGTTTAACAGCCCACATTTCTAGTACTGTAAGAAATGCCTGTGGTACTAGAAAGAGTTGAGTCCCCCAGCGCTGCGACCACACCTGCACAGAAACCACATCACTTCTCTTACACCCCTGCAACGAGCTGCTTCCCTCCTGCCCCCTGACCTGGCACCCCTCTGTGGCCCGATATCGCTGGGATTACTGTGTTCGTTTGTAGCAAGTGTTTCCTAAGAATCTCTTATTACCAGGAATACAAGTATCCAGGGAAGAAGGATGGTTCTGTGGCGTAATGTCTGTTGGGAAGCTGAGTTACAAAAGCCAGCTCTGCCAGAGCCATCTGAGACGGGGAGATGAATACCCAGCACACCAGTTCCCCGCCAGCAAAACGATGCTCATGTGAGCATCTACCTGCCCTGCAGAGGGAACCTCTGAGAGCTGCAAGGTGTGCAATGACTTTGCTCCATCACCTAAACTGCTAACAGAAGGCACAGTCGATTATCTTCTCGTTTTTAATTATAGCAAATGCTCAACACTTTTAAAATAGGTGCGAAAAGCCCAAATGACTCTGTATGTACAAAACTAATTGCAGGAGGGAACAGAGAAGAGAAACTAGCACCGACTCCTGCCACAAGAGCCAGATGCTGTAACTTCTGTTCTGACTGCTGACAAAACCAAATCCTTCTCATTTCTTAACTAGCTAGTGTAACGGCAGGTGCTGTTCCAACACAAATTACAGACGTGCACAACCCTACAATAAACGCAGAATTAAAGCCGTGCAACTTTAGGAAGTGCTTCCTTAGGTTCCAGCAGCAAGGTTAACCTGAGCTGCTGCGCTGCCTGCGATGTGCAATACAGTTCATTAGCGAGCCGTAGTGTACTAGGGAGGACTGGTGAAAGAATAGTCAGCCCAGCAGCATCTCTGTCCTCTTGGGCTTCCTCATGATGGATAACAGACACCTGAGAGATTCCTTTCTGTCGTGCTAACATGGAGAAACTCAGTTCCTGGAGGTGAAATCTGCCATACTAAATGAGGCTTGGGTCTGCCCAAGACTGGATTCCCACAATAACAAGTATTCCTACGGCCAGTTTGTATTTAATCCAGGTAACAGCGGGCATCAGGCCATCAAAACCACTTCCTTCCCTCCTAAAATGTATAACCCCAAGTGCAAACCCACAAGTAAC
This sequence comes from Eurypyga helias, assembly GCF_000690775.1. Classification (NCBI taxonomy): domain Eukaryota; kingdom Metazoa; phylum Chordata; class Aves; order Eurypygiformes; family Eurypygidae; genus Eurypyga; species Eurypyga helias. The sequence goes on from NW_010261423.1 coordinate 18,966, forward strand.
ACGTGACCCCATTAGAGGTTTGATTTTTTCCACTGGGATTACATGCTGGCACTGGGGAGCGTGATCAATTGAGTCCCGAGGTTCAATCAATAAGTGTCAACGACAACATACTGCATTACAGCGATGCTACCCATTTATCAACTTAAGTAACTCCAGTCACCCAAAAGACAGAGGCACTAAACCAACAATTAAGGTCTCAGAGGAAGTCTGAGCGCTGCCTCTGCCACGCCGGCGCCTCCTGGGACAGCCCTGGGTTTTCAGTGCTCCCGAGGGAGCCAAAGGAGCACATTGCCCTCGGTGCCGAGCTGTTGGTTTGACAGATATGGCAGGACTCAAAGGCAATGGAAAACATTCCAATTAGGCTCTTTAAAAAAGTGATCATTATTTTGCCTAACACATCGTGTCACCAAAACATTTTGGATGGCATGCCATGCTCAGCGCCGCATTTGCATTTCCATCTGATCAGACATCAAGGACACATGCCAAGCAAATGTTTACTTTCCAGATCAAATCGCATATCCCAGAGATCTCATTAACCTGCTGACCTGGAATTAAACAAAACCACATGGCAAGAAGGGTTTTCCTCCCTGACGCACACCGAAAGACACCTTCTGAGTTTCCTGGAGCATGGTTGCCTTCACGCTGGTGTAAGGATTTGTGTTCCCTGGAACACTTCCCAGTTTTCTTCTGTCCAGCAAGCGTTCGGGTTCTTCAAGAGCTCCGGCTGTCCCCGTGCGCACGAAGGGGCTGTACAGCCGAACAGCGCGGCGCAGTCGGTAGGCTTGGGGAAGCAGGCGGAGGGGAAAGCACAGGCACCATTCACCCGTCTGAAGGGCCCAGCACCCCTGAGGGGCTCACAGCCGCTGAGGACCTCAGCTGCCCAGGGCACCGCTATCCCCTTCTTACCACGGCAGCTGTGGAGGGTAAAGCCACGGTAGCTCAGCGCAGCCCCCGGCCCCTGCACCCACCTTGGCATGGGGCTGCCCTCCTCACCCTGGAGAGGGGCGAGCAGCGGGGACGGCTGCCCCGTCCCTGTAAGCAAAGGGGTCTGTCTCTCACAGAAAAATGCCAAATAGAGAAAAACTATTCCTGTTCTGCTCTGAAAAAATGCAGCAATCTCAGCTCGAACTTGGGGCTTTAGAGAGCTATTTACACACATCCTCGTTTTTTAAACAAAAACTTAAAGCTGCTTATAAGAGATGACAGCCAAAAACTTTTATCACTTTTGCAGCCTTGCTTTCCAGGAACAGGCAGTATTTCCCCAGTAGCCACGAGTGCATCAAAGAGGACGCGCCACAGCAGAGAGACCTGGGAGAAGCTACAGCAGGATGCTGGGATCCAGACTTGTAGGAAGGGATTTGATCTCACTTGTCTCAGCTTCCCCAGGTGGAAATGCAGAAAAGGCAATTAGCCCAGAGCTGAGACGGGCAGATACAAATGCTGTGTCACGATGGATGAGCTTTGCAAAGATCGGGCCGTTCCACATTTGCAATTTCCTGTGCCCGAGATGCAGAAGACGAAGAAGGGACAAGTATATTATCTGGGAAGAAAGGGTTACTTTTCAATCGAAAATTAATGCACTGAATTTTGAATTAACATGTGGGATAATTAAAACCATCTTTCCAATGAATTTATTATAGGATATACAAAGCTAATTATAAATTCTCTGTTGCTTAATCCCTTGCAGTTTGCTAATGCAGCGTTGAAATCTCTTTGGCCACACTTGTTTAAATTATTCATTAGACACAGCAACAGTTGTGAACTGTAATTTAAATTGGCATCTCATGAATATTCAATTAATACAATAAACACTGGAATGTTTTACTGCACACCGCTCGATAGTTTGTGCTCGAGCTTGTGTTGATACATTTTTATTAACTCTTTATAAAGGTGTTACCTATTTATGTCACTGATTACAATGAGAATAAGAAGTCCCACTCATAAATATTTGTGTCGTTGTCTTAAGAGAGACAATGTAATTAGGCAAAGCTTCAGAAGTCATAATTAATATTGGGTGGGTATCCTTTCCCTCCTGTTTGCCTCTGAACATGGGGGCTGGCATGTTTCCAAGCCTGGCATGTCTACCCACATTGCAGCTTTGGCACCGCAGCTTTCCAAACTGCCATGGTCAAATCCCAGGGTGACACCCCCGGGGTGCCCCCGGGTGATGCTCCACCCCGCAACCCCTGGGGACCACCGCCGAGCTGGCACCCCTAGCTTTCCAAACTGCCCTGGTCAAATCCCAGGGTGACACCACCGGGGTGCCCCTGGGTGATGCTCCACCCCGCAACCCCCGGGGACCACCGCCGAGCTGGCACCCCGCTCTGCCACCCGCGCTGCGCTCGGCTCCCGCCACACAGAAGATAAAAATATAGCGATAAATAGAGACAGATGTAAATATTTACTCTCTGGTCTCAAGACTTTGGCCCGCCAAAATGAGGAAATAAAATGCAGCTGGAGATAAAATCCCCGTGTGTGGTAGCCTGACGGCACTTTGCGGTGACTTACAGTCTTTTAATAGGGCATTTTTAGCAGCAGCACTAAAAAATAATTATCAAGTGGCTGTATAATTCAGTGTGGTTTTCTATTTTAAGATTGAACTTTTTCATTTAAAAGCAAGGTCCCGCTCTGTGAAGAGACTGTAAAAACGGCATTGTGTGACTGCATCTGCGGCTTTTCAGCAGCACCACACAACATTGGTTTAGTTTAGAAATTGAAATATCCCCCCCCCATCTGCCATCCTGGCAAACAGGGTCGGTGACGTGAGAGCGATGGTAGCAGAGACTGGGTAGCAGAGACTCGGCATTGCACAGGGCTGCGAAGCATTCCCAGTGATGCGGTAACGCTCAGGGAAATCCCTGGTACTTAAATCCACCCTCATGGGCACTGACTTTCACCCGCACAGATCGCAGCTGCCGGGTGAGAAATAGCAGCTTTTGAAGCCATTGCTTTATTTCCAGAAAAATAAGCTTTTTTTTTTTTTTGAGCAAACACCCGGCCGGGACATTCTCACGTACATGACAAAGCCCGCCTGCTTACTTAGGGGATAATATCACTGTCCCCTTCTTGTATGGCGTAATCTTATTAGCAAGTAGATGAACAAAAAGACCAAAGGCCAAGCAGTTTATCCCAGTGGGGGATTGTGCTGACTGCTGGTGTGACCACAAGCCGCTCCGAGGCTCTCGTGCCCTGAGGCGGGTGTAACACGGCAGGAAGAACCGGGCTGAGGGTCCCCCCTCCATTCGCAGCTCAGTCCCGAGACACCCCGGCACGGCACCTCAACCCCTCGGTTCCTTTGGGTACCAAGAGTGATGTTCCTCAGCGAGGAGGGGTGGCAAAGCTAATGAATATTCACAGAGTGTTTAAACGCTAATTACAAATGGATCAGCTGAGTGAACAACTTCAAAAATGCAGAAGTTTAACAGAACAACATTATTATAAAGTTATTACTGCGTCAACATGTTTTAGCTGGCTTGGTGTCATTTGAAGGATTTTAGACCCTTTAGAATTAACCTCCAATCGTGTTTCTCCTACAGCAATCTACTCAGATTTTCATAAGGCACTCACAGTACCCCATCTGACCCCTACAAGTATGTTACATACATTTTTACTTTCTTCTACCAGTGGAGACAGTGGGCTACTGCCGACCACCCATGGCTTCCTGGCAATACCCACCTTTAACACTCAACGCTGAACAGATCCCAGTAATTTTATGCATTAAGGTAATTTTGTCCCTGCTCCTTTTTTTAACAATACGCTTCCACCACAGGACTCAACATGCAGTGTAGCATTTGGTTGTTGGCATCTGAATTTGGTTCCTCATAGGGAAGATT
>NW_010261424.1:0-821 GCF_000690775.1 Eurypyga helias
GCTCCTGCCTGCACCTGACAGAGCCTCGGTCTCCTAAAAACAGGCGACACATGGATTTCAATGGAGAAACACTGGCTGAGGGGGAATGGAGAGTGGGAACACATGGATTATGGTGCAGAAACACTGGCTGAGAGGGGACGGAGAGACCACGGCCCCACATCGCTGCTGGCAGTGCCCTGCTTGCTCCTTTGATTCCCCAATGCCATGGTAACCCCACTGCCTCTTCCTACCCTGCTTTGCTGGTGGAGATGGCAGGGGAAGGACTGTGCTGGGGAAAAGCACCTTTCCTAGCACCTGGGATCAAGAAGGATGCAGAGCAGAGAAACCAAACCCTAGTGAATCCATTAATCTGTTCCATAAAAAGCAGAAAACAGCCTCCAGGGATGGGGAGCTGCCCTTTGGAGACAGGCTGTCAGAGCATGTGCTGCCAGCCCCTTCTGTGGAGTGACCCAGGGAAATTACTACATGTGGGGGGAACAGCTGCTCTTACGGGTGGCTTGAGGTGATGCAGAGCCCCTGGGTGGGGGAGCAGGGAGGACAAAGGTGTCAGATACCGGTGTTGGAGACCAGCCCCAGCCTCTGCTGCTGAAGCTCAGTGTGAATATCTGACAGGGAGTCACGTTCAGCCTCTCTCCTTATTGTACCAGTACTGTGGACCTGGACAGGTGGGTAATTAGCTCTTAATTCTCCTTAATTTGGGCTACACCTGTACACGAAGACATGACCCTGCAGAGGGTAAACACACACGTATATAACACAACCCCAGGAACACGGCACTGGTGGTCTCCAGCATCCGGGTGTGCACACACCCACTCGAGGGA
>NW_010261425.1:0-31250 GCF_000690775.1 Eurypyga helias
CGTGGCGGCGAGCCCCGGCCGCCCATCACGTGCTCGTGTGTTGCATTGTGTTTGCGGCGGAGGGAGGGCTGGCCGTGTCAGTGATCAATGTCATGACTTCCTCCTCGGGCTGGAGCAGTATCAGAGCACAGCTGAAGGAAGCTGATTACTGCTGGTTTCAAATTGGCTGGGAACAATACGCACACGCACACGCAGCCCGCACCCTGGCTCCCGCGTCGCCGCTCCGCGCCGGGGGGGAAGATGAGCTCAGGGGACGTCGTTTGCACTGGATGGCTCATTAAATCACCCCCCGAGAAGAAACTCAAGAGATACGTAAGTGCAGAAGCTCGGCTGATGTGGGGGTTTTTCTCGCTAAAGGGATTTCGGCATGTGCTCGGGGTCTTACTCTTCCTTTGAAACGTCTCGCCTGTTTCGGCTTCGCTTTGACCAAAACAAAAAGATTTACAACTCCGTGCGCTTATGGAGTATTTTAGTTTTCACCGAAATTCTCGCGACCGTTAGAACTAACCTTTCCCGGCTCGTAAGATTATAATACTTCAGTTGTTATGCAACATATCTTAGGTTAAAAACCACATTTCGGTTTCAGTTAATGTTGCCGTAACCAACAGAATTGTTGTAACAGAATTTCAGATGTCACTTTGCCAGGGAAGGGCAAGAACCTTCGGAAAAAAAAAGTAATACTTTAAATTCTGAGGCTCTGCTTTGTTAAGATGCTCTGTAATTTCTATGACACTTGCTAAAGGCAACATCTGCAACAGTTTTATTTACCAATTTAATATGCCAGATGCAGTTGCTAGCAGAAAGCTTTACTTTTTGTCTGTGATAAAGCGGTGCTAGAAGATGCCATGCTGTAAAGTTCCTGATAGCTGAAAGGTGAAGGGGGCTGATGAGGAGCAGCGAGCACTGCATGCGTGGAGAGCTGCGACTGCATTATGTGTAAAGGGGGCCCCTTGTTTCGTTCTCTATCTGCCCGCCTGTTTTTCTGAAAAAAAAAAAAAAAAAGGGTGTGTGTTGCAAACATAGGAAACTGTATCATTGCAGGGCTGCGGGGAAGGCATTCCGGCTGGAAATTAATGACCCCTAAAAAATTGCTTGGGACAGCATTAAAAATGTAAGCCCATCGTGGGCCATTTTGCATACTCATTTGTAATGGTTCTTCATCAGGCACGTTGTTACTGTTGTTACACTTCTGGAATCGGTAATATTCATTTGAGTCCTACACTTCTACCATAACTTACCCCAGAGTAAGCGATCAGCACTGTACTAGAAAGATGCCACCATATATATGTCTGTCACACTCCCGAGCCATATACATAGCTTACATCATTTGTCATGTTCACTTCTGTTTATCAGCATTTTTTCTGGACTGCTGATGTTAGCTTTTTCTAGCAATATGAGGCATAACTGTGGTGGTAGATATGTGGTAGATAGCATTTGGTAGTATATTTTTTTCTTTGCACTGAAAACCAGGAGAAAGGATAATTTACTGATGTTTGAATTTACTTCTAACTTATTCTAGGCCAGAGTTTCTTCTTTTAGCTCATAGTATTGCATTGAAAAGGCTGAATATTTGCTTTGTTCAGTTACTATTTTCCAAGTCTAAAACAGCCACTATGATGTGTCTCAAGGGAGCTCCAAATAAAATATGGATATCTAATTTTTGTTGTATTTTGTAACGAGTGCACTAATAGCACAGTATCACAGGCACCAGACGATGTAAGAGCCACTGATTCACCCAGCTGGTATCATTAGTTACTCTGTCAGTGAAGCTTTTTTTGATGACTCAATATTCATAAAAGGGCAAAGTAGAGAAAACAGAATGTCATAAAGCTGGGATTTGAAAGCTCCCGTTATACAGTCAAGATAATAATCCAAACAGGGGCTCTGTTCAGCTCACAAGACTAGTTGCAGTCTGCTCTGGTCAGATTTTGCACTATAAAACCTAGTGAAATTCTATGTTATTCTTCAAACATCAACCAGTAGATTAGCCAGATCTCTGAAGATTAGGCTTTGTTTTTGGTTAGGAAGATAAACTACTCCTTTGTCCATAATAAAGCAAAAAGAAATCTGCTGTATGTACAGCAAAGAATAATGTCCTTTCTTGTATGACTTTCTTGTATGACACAGTGGATGCTACAATCCAAATGGAAATTGTCTCTTACCTGCTGTAAACTTTATTTTCCCCCACTTTTTCCATAGTTTCACCAGCATGCTAGTTTATGCATCTTGCACTGGGGTGGTGGATAGCTCAGGCTGAACTACAATGACTGCTTAAAAACAACACAAGTTTTAAAACAATGACTGTTTAAACTGACTTCAGTAGGTGTCAAGTGCCAACCACTTACAGGAGAATGGTGTTGGCTCCGGTTCTGAACTGACAACACACATAAATCCCCAAGCTTTACACCAGCCTTTGTGTTCAGCTGGCAAAACCCATGGTCTGAGCTGAAGCTTCCAGGGAGCTTCAAATACTGGCTTGGTCTGCTGCTCATTGGGACCTCTCTTACACTGGAGCAACTCAGTTGCTCCCACGGGGCTGTCTCCCATTTTCCGTTTTCCCGAGTTCAGCATCAAACCTTTGTGAGGTTTGCCCTGAGGGTCTCTTGTTTTACAGGCAGATAAATTCTCGATCTGTTACAATCACTAAGAAAATCCAATTAATTTCAGTGGGATCTGTAGTTACAAGACCAGACAAAGGGGTGAATTCAGGTTGTGAGACTGGGAACTACAGATAGTCCCACTGAAGCCCCTGAAAATATTTACAGTGTTTATAAAATTAAATAAATACATCTTTATGAGATTGGAGCCTAAAGACCAAACTATACCTTCATTTATGTTTGTGTTCTGATGAAAGCAATTAGGTTTTCTACGCATGAACAAGTCAGGATTTGGCTCTAGATAAGCAGAACGTTATTTTCAAAACTTTGAAAAGCGAAAAGCAGGTGTTAAGAGTCTATATTTTTCCTGTAATGTCTTACAAAGCTGATGCTCTTAGTAGAACTATTCTTAGAAGTGTCTTATCATTCCCTAACAAAGGCTGCTCTCTTACATGCGCAGGAAACGAACATAAGATTAATTACCCAAGTGTAACTTTCTGTAAAAACAGAGGGCTTAATGCTAAATGCAGAGAATTCATTAAAAAGCACAGGGAGCTTCACTTCAGCAGGCAAATACTCTAATCGTGGTTTAATAGCATGTACAATGCTTTTCCCTCTGTCTGATACTTGAACCATGAATCCACCACGTCAGCCTATCTAAAGAGGCAGTTGTGCAAGGAGTCTCCCGGGAGAGCAGTTGGTGTGTGTTGCAGTTCTTTGTCCCCTAAGTGTGACCTGAAAGCTGTGCTGCTCTCATTTCCCTGCTTGGTTCCAGCTTTTCTCACTGGTTGGGGCTCTGTGGGCCTAAGGGGTGCCAGGGAACCCCCAAAGATCTGGGGGAGCTGGCCAGGGCAAGAGAGGAAGAAGCTGCTACTGAAAACTAGGAAGTGGTGGTGGTGGAGGTGAAGTCCATAATGCTCTAGACCAAAAATGCTACATTTCAGGCACAGCTTGACACTCAGCCCCACAGGAGGAAAAGCTGGCCCCACTGGAGATTTTTGGTATTGATATTAGTGGATCATGAGTACCAGCCTCTGTAGGAAATTAGATGTCATGGGAGAATCTGCTCCAGGTTTGATAGGTTTTGCATTGCCGTATGTTAGTACTGAATATGCCCAACCATAGATTTAGATTAGGCATTCAGAGATGCAAGGGAAAAAAGTGTTTATGTTTGCTAAAAAAAAAAATTTAAAAATTGAGAAGGTTCAGGGTGGTGTTGTTCACATATCCCAGTTCTGTAGTGTCAGCCTTGAACAGACGGCTTTTGGAAACTTTTCATATAGAAATATAGCTTCTCTCTGACTGGTAATATTTGTTTTCTGGTTATTGGAGGGGGGAGAATGGTTTCATGGCCTAGAAAACAAAGAAATTACTACAGCCAGTGCAAAAGGTCACTGTGAGGGGAAAGAAGACATGGAAGAAGGCAGAGAGGTTGTCTAATGAAATAATAGACTAGTGCCACTGAGAAGACACATTGTTCATGTGCTGATAAGGAGATGGGATTTTTAACAGACAGCTAATTTCAACCTGTCCTCAAACCGCTGTCCTGTAGTTTGTCACACCAGTGAGGAGCAGCCAGCCTGCCCGCTGGCCCCCGTGAATGCCACACCAGCATTGACTTGCTCTCTGTTAAGTTACATGGTTTGCGGTAGTAAAGGGCTCGATACAGATGCTTGCTTGTTGTGAGTCAGTGCAGCTCCATTTAAGTCAATGCTGCACAGCTGTACCCCAGCTGAAGAGCTATTTTTAATCTTCAGTACTATACAATTTGATGAGGGAAGACCACTTGCTCAAAAAAAAAAAAAGGCGGCAAGTTTCCCACTTTGCTTGAGTGACTGGTTTCTTCAAACATCATTGAAAACCAAAATTCCTTGTCAGCATCTCTAGAACAAGAGTCCAAAATGGACCCTGCGTCAGAAAATTTATCCTTGCACTTCTTACCACACTTCTTGGAGTGTCTGGTCTGGAAGACAAATAGAGATGTAAGTTTGTGTACCAGAATTTGAAAAGCTTACAAAGCAGGGTCCATGCCTGCTTTCTTTGCGTGAGGAGCAGTAAGTGCCGTCAGAAGGGTACAGCAGCAAGTAGCTGCCGGCTCTGACTGTTGGGGGGATCTGCCAAAGCCTGGCCACAGCACACCATTGCTAGGGTTTTACCAGATAAGAGAATCTAGACAACTTCTCCATTTTTAGCTGAAGTTCTGGTATTTATCAGGAGAACAAACGGGAAGTTACTGGCCACTAAGAAGAAAAAGTAAAGTAGAACTATGGAAGAGTCTGCTCAAGTAATAGGAACAAGAGTCCCACAGCACTGCTAAGGGTGAGTGGGATGCAGAATGTCTGCTCTCTGATATAGTGTTGGGCTGGTTCTAGCAGAGGACACTGCCACCTTTGCCTAAAAGAAATCCCCACATGCAGTGTGAGGTCAAGCACTTCTGCTGGTTTTGGGGGGAAATTTCTGAAAAACAACTATCAAAGAGAAATCTGAACTTAATTGGATGCAGAGTGTCTGCTCTGGACAGAGGACACTGCCACCTTTGCCTAAAAGAAATCCCCACATGCAGTGTGAGGTCAAGTACTTCTGCTGGTTTTGGGGAGAAATTTCTGAAAAACAACTATCAAAGAGAAATCTGAACTTAATTTTTGTCCATAAGCCTTTTTATTTCCAAATGTTTCTTGCAATGCCTCACCTCTTAAGCTCCATCCCCTCTGAATAGAGTTACAGCCACCTTTCATACCCTGCTGGAATCAGCATCCCAAATGCTCATTGAAATAACTGAGCTTTTTTAACCAATTTGTGCAGGTTTTGTTTATAGTTTATAGGCTGGACAGGAATAGGAGTCCCTGTAATGGAGAAAGTCAACAGAGCCTTTTAGGTGGTTCTAGTTATAAGTTTTGTACCTTTGTTTTTCCTGCTGTTACTTCTTTTCAAAATCCAGCGTGTATTCTATCTGATTTATGTATTAAGGAAGAACAAAATTTTGAGAAAATGAAGACTTTCATACAGAAGCTCCTGTGCTACAGACTGTGTGTTCCCTTCTCTCTGAAAGCCTGAACAAATTGATCTTGCTGGTAAAATAACAGCAGAAAATTTATTTTAGGGAGGAGTTTCCATCATTGGAGTTAAACATTTGTAATTAGCTAAGTGCAAATCAGACCATTTTCCACCACTTAACCTTGTTTTGGGAGGTTAAGTGAGATGTTTATTCTAGACCATTTTCTTCCATTTCAACCATGTTTTGATAGTTTACATGTAATGTTTAATGAGATAGGCTGACTTCTAAGAAAAAAATAATTTCTAAAAAACACTGCTGTTCTTGGCAACCTGTGTATCAGAACGTTAAGCAGAATAATTTCCCTTGGACTATTTATTTGGGTGGAACCGTAATAGCCCTGAAGCCCCAGTTTAATCTTTGACTACATGTTTTCAGTGCACAGGAATGTACAGCTATTGGTTTCTATTCAAAACAGAAACCAGCAAGTTATCAGGTCTTTGCATTCAGAAATAGAGACTTTAAAAAAACATGTTAGTTTGAAACACAGAAAGGAATGTTAACTTGAGTGGTAAGTGAACTAGTGATGCAATCAAACATGTCTTAGAGGACAACCCTTTATAAGTTGGACTTTGGTGAACTCTTTGGTGTAGCATGAAAACTATAATATGGATAAACACACTGCTTCTACCAATAATGCATTAAAAAGCTATGTATGTGTATTATGCCAATTCAATAGGTTTTTAGGGAAAGGGACAAGTTTACTCCTATGATGTTACTCAGTAGAGAAACAGTTGTTTTATTTGCTTTCTTTTCCTTTTCATTTGAATTGGAAATGAATTAATATGTGATAAGACAAGGAAAAAATGCCATCTTTGAAATGAAATTTACATGTCAAAACATTACATCCAGCCAGATAAAATAGATTTTCCTCTCATTTAATTGTTGAATAATATGCAATACTTCAACTTTTTTTTCTGCATTACAATAATATCTTTGACTTGTGTCAGTTTGTGTTTCATCAGAAAACAAACAAACAAACAAGCAAACAAACATAGCCACGCAAAACTCAGTTGTAAAATCTGCTGCAATTTGGTATTTGTTAAAAATAAACCAAAACTGATGTCTGGTCTTCATGGCAGAAAACTACTCCCTTTCTTAGGCTAACTCATTTGTAGCTTTGTAACTGTTAGAATGAGACAACTGTTCTTAGAGATTTTGTTATTCCCTTCCCTTCTGATGCCAGAAACCCCACCTGACCCCTGCAGTCAAAACTGCTTTGTAGCTTTCCACAAAAGCCTTGAACAGTGCATTCCAGTTATTCAATATCCTTTCCCATAGAGCATTTTACAGAAAGGCAGTAAAATGTCATTATTGGTATGAATTTAAAATCTCTTAAATGAAGATGTTAATTTACATGGAACTTAGAATGTCATCTGAAAGTTTTTGACTCGTTTTTGACAATGCTTTTTAATAGACAGTAGTTTCTGTGTCCTGTCAGGGACAAATATTATTCATCTGGTGACTCCAAAGTCTTGGGGACCACGGGTTATGTGTCCATATTTCTGTTGGACAGAATAAGGGCCATAACAGGACCCTTTCTAAATGTGCAACTCTTGTAATCTCAGCAGAGCACATAGTTTGTGAACAATCTGTTTTTACATACCACACTTGGAAACTGTTCGTAGAAGTTCAAGGATTTTCCAGTTGTGAAGCCATTTTTTCAAGCTGACATGAACTGGTCGTGCCAAGGAGAAGCCAGTAGTTCGGAACAAGCATGAACTATGTTTGACTTGCAGACTTTACAAACGGTGCAGTAAAGCCACTGAGTTTACCGAAGTATTGCATTTATAAACGCTGGGAAAGCTGAACGTGTATGCCTGCTGTAAGGCTGTGCTTCCAGGATCGGTTGCTGATTCCACAGAAAAGCCACCAGCATTCAGAGGTGACTGTGTGCTGATAAAATCGCTATGAGATGTGAAAAAGCATCTGAAGAGATGCCAGCTGAGTTTACAGTAGCAATGAAGAAACAGTTAAAGCAGAAGTCATGAAGTGCTCACTGCTTTTCCAGCTCCTACATCTGTATTGTTTACTAATATTTATAGTGGAAGCTTTGCATGCTTAAGAAGTTTTATTTTTCATAAGTTCAACATTTTGAACCCATTCTAAGAAAATGATTGAGTTCTCACTAAGGCCTTAGGTTTAAAAGTAAGAAGGACTTAAATAGCTCGGGGAATTGCTTTTTTGAGATACTTAGGCACGTTGCTCCCACTGAAAAGGGATTTGCAAAATGTTTTCACTGGGTACTCCTCCGACTCCGGGGCTGTTTGTTCAGGTCTTCACTGGCTAACTTCCCCTGGAAACCAGTGGGATTTGAGCTGTCAGCTGAACATGGGACTGATACTCCAACTTCACTTTGTGCTTTTTAACATGTTCCTTTTTGACTGACAACTCTCAGTGTCATATCACCTTTGAGCTATGGATTATAAACTAATGGTGAACTGGTTTTGAAAACTGTGGAAAACCACTGGATAAATCCCATCATAATTTCAGTATCCTCCCCAAACTCCCGCTTTCGCTTGTGCTGAGCCTGAGAAATATTCAAGCTGAAAGACCATTGAGACAAACAAGCAGAAAGGTTAGGGGACAGCCTGTTTGGCGTAGGAAGAACAGGCTTCGTGGAAGTGACACTGCTTTGGTTCCCCTGTGCGGATCCCTGCGCTGGGTTTGCAGACTGTAAACCTCATAATACTGGCTTGTAAAGGGAAAAATAGGAACATTTATTGAAGTGTTACTAGACTGCAATGCTGTAACAGTTTTTTTATGAAAAGCATGGGGTTTTTTTCTCTTTTCTTTTTTCAAATTCACAACTGAAAGTACTGTTGCTATGTTACTGTAATGGTGTGTAGGCTGCTAAATAAATAGAGGGAGTTTAGTCCATGCCAGAAATAGAAAGCCAGGTCAGAGGTGACATTTGGGACATATTGAGAAAAAAAGAGAATATATAATTATTTCTTTCCTTCCTATCATTCTCTTTAGTCTCATTAACCCCAGACTACTTAGAAGGAAATTACAACAGAATTTCTGGACATGTGAGAGTACTAAAAATTGACACCTTTCAGTTCTGCTAAGGCTTTTGGCTGTTTTGGTGCAAGATCAAATTTGCAAGGGAAACCAGTAAAACTGTGGCACCTGGCACACTTGTGAATTGAATAGCTACTTCGAGGTATCGAAGAACATGGGGAACTCTTGAAAATTCACTCTGCTAAGGTGTGCTCTAAAGGGAAAATCTGACAGAGGGAATAAACTTTGAGAAAATGTACTCCTATGAAACCAGAAACAGGAAATTTGAGTCCATTGTCCTTTTTGGGACAGTTTGGCAGGTTCCCAAGGACCAGATACACAAAAACTTGCTTAGGCTCTTGTGCAAGTAGCCCTAGGTACCTGATAGGCACCTGATTCAGTAGGTGATGGGAACTGCAAGCTGGTAATGTGAGAACTGGAGCCCAGTCCTCCCTCCATCCGTGTCAGTCGGAGCAGAAGCAGCCCTTATCCTAGGAACGTGCACCTCAGCCTCATTACTTGCAGACAATGGCCTCTGACTTGATTTCCAGAATGCTATCACAGATGCTGGATGCTGGATTCTGGGGGGTGTGTTCCCCCAGCCACAAAGCTCCTCATCCCCACTCCCAGCCCTTTGCAGGCATCGCTGCGGGTATGCATAGCACCCTGATGTTCCGATCCTGCCTTGCCCTCGGTCCTGCTGCTCTCCCAAGAGCATCAGCAGCCCCGGGCTCATGGCAGAGCAGCTGTGAGCTGTCAGACCTTCCCGCTAGCAGGAGGTGGGACAGAAACACGGACCAACCTCCTTCCTGTGTGAGTTAATTTAGCAGATTTGTAATTAATCTGTAAGATCTTATCTTCAAATATATGTGTTTACTTATAAACAAATCATGTAACACAATATGAGGCATGTAGTTTCTTTGGGAATTAAGGAAGAAGCCCACTGCCATAAGCTAAAGCAGTTTGGTGTATGCTATCCGTTAGAGATTTCTTTGTGGTATTTTTGTAGTCCCACAAATTTGTTGCTTTCCTACAAAGAAACGATGTAAATGTGCCCCATGCCCAAGAGACCTTTGGGTTTGAGGCATTCCAGAAAATCTTACATTTACCATTAAACTTATAGAGGAGGATTAAATCAGAGGGTACAAGAGCCAATGGTGCTAAGTACAGTTCTTGTTCCGGGGGTTTTAAAATTTTATTTGTTAACACTCCTTGAGTGGAGGGCTGGAATTTGAATGACTAGGAGTATTTTCTAACACGATGGACGTGGATAGCTGGTTTAATAAGAAACTTTCCTAATTTTCAGCGACAAGCCAACCCCTTGTGCCTTAGACCTTGAGACATGTCTGCAGAATGTCTGAGGTTCTGTGTCAGAACATGAAGGAGTAGTTTAGGATCCATCAGGGAGGGTTGTTTACTTACATTAGGAGTTTGCTGCTGCTGAGACTGGAGACACATCTTGTTTTCTAGCACAGCCAGTATCCAGCCTTAGACTGAAGGAGAGGGTGTTAGGGGCTTTCTTGTCCCCTGTGGATTTCAGACCCTCATTTGGGCTCTGTCAAATCCTTTACCCTTGCCAGAGACTGCATTTATCTCAGACACTGAAGAGCAATTATTATGATTTATCTGTCTTTGGAGTGAATAAGATTTTACCAGGCATTTTCTACACAGAAATCTCCAGCCAGAAGTGCAGCCTACAGCCTGTCCTTCCCAGGGCTTTGTTGCCCATGCTCAGCAGATTACCCAGTTTTAACCAGCAGCAGCAGCATTGCTAAATGGAAAGGAGGATGAATTATACCCTCTGCAGTTCTGTTATGTTATCCTCCTAAAGGACCTATTTGTCTTTCATTATATTTCCAGGTCCTTTGTGCTTAAAATGTTCTTCTAAACTTTATAAGTAAACTTGGTTTGCTGGCTGGTAAATTAAAGCTGTTTACCCATTAGAGTATTCCAAGTGGCCTGCAATGACATCTGCCTTTGCTCTTTGTTAGGGCAAACGTTCGGTTAAAGCTGAATGAGTATTATGTCGAGGCAGAAGATGGCAGACATGGCCAGGTTTCAGATAAGCTATAGGTGAAGATTAAGTATCTACACTGCTGCTTTAAATCCCTAAGGACTCCCCTCACCATGGCACTTACCTTGTCGTGGGTTCAGAGATGCTTTAGTGAAACTTGCCATTTGAGAACGAGCGACACAAGATTGGGAGGTGAAGAGCTTGTGAGCTTGCATGAAGTGGTAGCTGTGCAGTCCTCTCCAGAATACAGTGATGGAGAGGGATAGTCATAGAGATGCGCCCCAGTGATATGTCTCAGGAACATTTCCAAGCAAATGATTTGCATGTAGTTTAGCAACCTGAGCTATGTGAAGATTTCAGCAGCGGCGGCCCTAATTCTTATATGCTCAGAACTTACCCTGCACCCACAGGCAGGTTTCACTTTGACTCATTCTTCAGGTTTACTGGATTTGGAAATGGAACTGGCATCTCTGTATGAGCATATTGTTGTAGATTTTAGTTCAGAGAGTGGGTTTTTTTGAAGAAAGCAAGTATTTTATGTGTTTTGTCTGCATAAGAATAAAAGATAAAGAGCAGAGGAAAGCGCTCAGATATATGACCTTGTACTGTTAATGGTCTTAAGGCCTAGGGTCATTTTGTTGCAGGGTAGCTGGTCACTTCTGGTTTGCACCTGGGGTTGCTGTGGCCAAGGTACCTGCTCTGAGAGGAAACATGGTCATGCAGAATCACTCCGGATCTCGTTCATGGTGCCAGTTTAGGGCAGGATCCTCATGATTCCTTGCTGGGCCTGACAAGAAAAGGCGTATGACCCTAACCAGCAACAGTATCAAGTAGGTATGGTGAGGTAGCACAACTGAGTTCATACTATCAAGCAGGAAAATTTTCCCTTGCAAAATAAAATGCATCTATAATGGACAGAATGGCCAAGTAAACATTGGCTTTAATGAGCTGCTGAAATTGGGCAGGTGTGCCATCAAACAGGAAGCTTAGATTGGAAGCTTTGATTTGCATTTATCAGTTCGCACAAATCTGCTTGGATACCTCTTTGTCCTCTGTAAAAAGATTTCAGATATGAAGTACTTAGACTCATCAGAAAAAAACAGCCTGAAATAGAAATGGCAGCTTATGTTCTTTAGCCATATAGGAGGCTAAGGAGAAAGCCAAAAAAAAATGTAGTCTCAAATTCTAACCCATTATGACCACATTTGTGGGGAACAATTAAATAACGTGGGCTGTTTCCCCTACATATTCCTTACTACGAACAACAGTACCTTATGACTGGTGGTATCTTCATTAAAGTCAGAACTTGAATACCAGAGTTGAGCTTCAGGCTTTTCTCTTTAGCTTTTGTATCAATATGCTGGATGTAGATCAAGCACAGACACATGGTCCTCAGCAAAAGGGGAATGGAGAGAGAAAAGCAGAGAGGAGGAAGCTTCTGGGTGGAAACCCCCAGATCTGTCATTATCAGAGCTCCTGGTAGCTCCAGTGTAACTGGGAGAGGTGGTATGTGGTATGGGAACTGTGACATTTACCAGCTTGTTATTGGAAACCGCAGACAATTGAAGGATAAGAATATGTTAAAATGCACAGTTTCACTTTATTTTGTGTAACATCATTCACGCAAAACTTTCCACTCAAAGAGATTGTAGGCAGATAGAATTATGGTGAAAAATAAAAGCGGAGTTGCAGAGAAATTCCTAACTTCTTAAAAAGAGTAACCTCTGAAAAATCTCACTTTCTATTTGAGAGATAAAATCTATCATTGGTGCAGCCATTTTTGCTTTGCCTGGCATAAGATTTGCATGACTCAGAGCCAGCAGCATGCTGAGGACCAAGAAATACAACAGCAAATGCTGGCTGCTGGCCGCTGGCTGGGGAATTCCCGTACCATCTTTGAAATGATGATCCTGTTTGATGGGGCAACACACAGAGTGCGAGGCAAGTGCAGACGATGTTTCTCCCTTAGGTGAGGTCATTAATCTGAAGGGTGACAGACAGTGTGAAGGCTGCTAAACACCTACTTTCATAGCAGTCAGTCCCAGCTGGTGAGGATGGGTGATGTAATGGATCTAGCAGGAGGAGAAAGTTTCCAAATGGGAGGGTGAAAATTTGAAAGGCAGCACGTAGGAATGAAGAGTCGCAGTCCTAATCCGAGTACGCCGGCAGCTCAGCAGATGGCCCAGCAGATGAGTTGCTATGCACCACAGTATGTTCGAGAACATGAGAGTAATGGCGAGGCTCCACGCAGAAACATAGCCCTGCCCTGTGCATGGAATGGGGTAGCATCAGATGCCACGCTCCTTACCCCAGCTGGGCGCTCCGTCCCCCATCAGGGAGCTTTGTTGGCCTGCACACCAAGCTTTCCACAGCAGTATTTCATATTGTTGTTCTGCATTACAGCAGTTTCCTCCCCCATGCTTTGCCTTCCCTCTCCAAACAGAGCAAGAGCCATCCCCAGAAGTGTAGGTCCTTGCCACTCACACTAACACTGGTGTTGCACAGCTCACTCCTCCTGCCCTAGGCTGCAGCTCTCAGGCTGAGCTGGCACGTCTCTTGGGGTGGAAAACCTCCTGGTTTGGGCTGTAGAACAGCCTCACTGGCAAGTTTGGGGTTTATTTCCTACAATTTCAGTTCTTGCAGCAGTGATGTCCAGTGTCCAGCAAGATTTCATGTGTATCATATGTGACTTCCCCCGTGCCTAATAACTGCAGCCCTTTGGGAATTTTAGGGGAAAACTTCAGAAAAATCTCTAAAAAACCATTCTTTATTTAAGAACTGACCAGTTTGCATCTGACTTTCTGCAGGGATGTGGTTTGCTGCTTACTGTTTGTGACACTTCTGGGCTCCATTTGCAAATCACATATGCACTTACAGCTAGATCCTGGAAAAAGCCTATTTTCCACTAAGAGCTTGGGCTAACCACTGCCACCTCACAGTCACTGCTGCGCCGCTGCTCAGCATAATGGTGTTAGGAACTTTGTTTTTTTCTAGTGGTTTTCTTACAAACCTCTGTTAATCCGGAGCAATATATTCAGATGGGAAATTCTAATAAATCCTAATGTTTTGTGATACAAAAAAGAAAAATCTGTCTCACTAACCAGTTTACGTGTAACATTGATGAAATGACTACTGCCAAGTTGTTTCAAGAAGCTCCAGTTCCAGTGCAATCTATGGGAAAATTACATAGGTGTATAACGATTCATGAATTCAAATCACTATCATTATGCTGATAAACATCTTCTCAGATATTCCTGGGATGAGTGACATCTTTTTCGTTTATCTTAAACGGTTTCTGAAGCGATATAAACTAAACTGGGAACAATGTTCTGTTTTCCAGTATCGGTGTTCCCATGGCATGCTAAGCGCCAGCAGCTACATGGCAGCTCAGCTATGCTAGTAAAACTGCAGACAAGCCTTAGATTAAAGCAGCAACGACAGAAGCAGTGGTAATCCCTGCTTTCCCACATGCTATCCTGGCAGATTCCTTTTATCATCTTGCAGTCTTAAGAGCATAGTTCAGGTTTTGGGTCTCCTTCTCCCTTGGTATATTTGTTTGAATTGCAGACAAAGAGATTCTTTAATCCCTCCTATTTTTGTTGTGGTCCCCTGGAACCAGCACTGAGACTACCAAACGCACTGAGCTCGTCCCAGGGTAGACTGCCACTTCCATCGTGGGTTGGCCAGTCATTGGGACGACAGAAATTCTGTGAGCCCCCAGTGAAGGTGGTTTGGACCAGCTGGGGGACTAGGATACATGGTTGAGGGTATTTCGATATTGGACCTTTAAAGTGTGTTTAGCAAGGGGAATGTTCTGATGGTCCATAATTAAACCAGCCAAACAACAGCAAAAAATATCCAGGTCTGTATTCACTGTAAAATAAAACCCTCTGAAGTGTCTCTCAGCATGAGGACTGTGAGTCAAAGTGGAAGGTTTTATGTTAGTAAAGGAAAAATTAAACATCGTCATCTGTCTTATTGTAGAGAAGCAGAAGGATGTTAAAAATGTTGTGCTGGCTCATGTTTTTTCTGCATAAGTGAATTTTCTGGGCATCGTACATGCTTAGAGTAAAACAGTTAAATAGGAAATAGTGAAATCCACTATGACTTTTACATAACTTTTTCTTTCATAACATACTTGTGCAATAGAGTCAGAGTGCAATAATCAAACTGTGGTTTTTTCCATGCTTGAACATTAGTGGCCATCTGGAAAATTGCATGCTACCTATATTCAGTGGATTGGCTGAGTGAGAAAATCACCTCCTAGGGAACTAAAATTAGTTTTATGTGCTTGGCTAAGTTGACTTTTGCCAGGAAGAAACATAAAGAGGACATAAACATCTTGATTGTCCCCATTGCTCCTTGGGGATGGTATGAAGTCGGCACCAGGGTGCTAACGCTGCTCTCGGACCCCGTCTGCAGCCGCCTCGCTTGTCCAAGGACTGCCCTCACATAGGAATGGTGGCACCACGCCTGACAGCTTTCTGGAAAGGACACTGGAGGAGCCTCCAGAGCAGCAAAGAGATGCCCGAGTGCTGGAAAAAACCCTTCACCTTTTGTAAGAAGATCTTGTAGGAGGAAGTGGTGACCACTCCTGAGCAGGGCTCTGCCACTGCAGACACCCTGTTTGCCTGTAGCACTTGCAATTGTGGCATAGCAACTTACGTGAAGACCCTTGGCTGAAACGGTCAGTTATCACTCTGCTAGTGCAGGGTGTTGCGTCTTCTCTTCCCAGTAGAAACTCTGAGATGCAGACGGGGTCTGTTCTGGGAACGGGCTACAGGCACTCTCATTAGTCAGCAAACACGAGCCCCAAGACAGGGAGTCAGCAACGGGGAATGGGGAGGGGGACACACATCCAACACCTGTTGATAATCCAGTTATTAAAAATAAATGTTGACTTGATGAACTTCTAACAGAAAACCTGTTATTTCAGAAGGGGACTTCTCTAATGCTCAGCTCCTAGGGTCAGGGCTGGAAGTGTGATAAGGCTGGGGACATCTCACCTGGGTGGAAAGAAGAGCACAGCTATCCAGGTAGTTATCTAAGTACACAAGGTCTTGGCAGCTTTGACTCCTGTTCTTTTGAAACCCATGTCTGACAATATGTTATATATTTGGCTTATTATTCCTGGATTTTCTCAGCTTTTCGGTGAAAATGTCATTAATTACTAATTTAGTTCAGTGGAATAAGAAAGACTCCAACTGTGTATTTGTAGTGCATTTAGTGGTTTCAATCCTTCATTTATAACTGCTCTTTCCTGAATATGATGCTGATGGGAAAATTCTTAGTTTCACAGTGTCAAGACCTTAATTAATCAAAGACCAGACCAGAAGCAGAGCACTGTGGAGAAGATCCTTAGGTATCGGAAGTCACTGATAGTAAACCTCTGTGGGAATGGTGCCTGGCTGCGGTTGGGAAATTTGCCTTCCAGTTACACGTTCCCCTGGCTGCAAATGCAGTTGCTGCTACTCTTTCCGTGCGCAAAGACGAGGCACAGCCACCGAATGAGTCATGGATCTGCGCTCAGCTGTGTCTGACACATGAACCTCCTGAGCAGGACAGAAGCAGCAGCTTTGTGGCGTGGGAATGCAAGGCGCACACACAAGTCTTAGGCTCAGTGCAGGCCAAGACTTGAAGGTCTCTTTAGAGCCTTTCGGCTTTGCTGCTTTTGACTATATCCAGCCAGACCCACCTCTCTCACATTCTTCCTTCTGACGGTTTTCATGGCTAACTCTCAGCATCCATACAAGTGCTTCCCTGGCCTCCTTGAGTGGCTGCCACCTGTGCTAGCTCACAGAAAAGCAAAGTGGCCACAGGTTTAGGAAATGGCAAAC
Source organism: Eurypyga helias (assembly GCF_000690775.1). Lineage (NCBI taxonomy): Eukaryota > Metazoa > Chordata > Aves > Eurypygiformes > Eurypygidae > Eurypyga > Eurypyga helias. The sequence goes on from NW_010261425.1 coordinate 16,504, forward strand.
AATCAGAAAGATCTCTTGTTGCTCTTTCTCTCCCTTGAACTGCAACTGCTTTAATCTCGTGTTGCAAAACGAATTGTGGAGCGGGCTCATTTTGCCTGCGAGTAGGGCTGTGGTCCTGGAGCTCTAGAGGAGCAGAGCTGCTTCCCTTGGAGGGTGTTTCTAACACAGGGCACAGGACATCTATCACATAACACCAGGACAAAACAGTGTTTCTAACACAGAGGTCAAGCAATTTGTGAAGTGAAATTAATGTCATGGGTGTTGATTTAAATGTCAATTAGAAAGTATGTATGGCAACAGCCTGTTTCTAAAGGCATTGATTCTTTACAGCGAAAGAATGAAAGTGAAAATACCCTGAAAAACAATAAAACAAAGAGTTCTGGCTCTGCAAAAGTACAAAAATTTAGCATTGGATACAATGTATGGTATGGGGAAGGGGCATGGGATTATTTTAGTTCTTCATTCATCTTCAACTTCAGTTGTGCATTATCGATCTGATTTTGTACTCAAGAAAATCTTTAGTTCCCCTTTTAGCTGTCAGATAGGAATGAACACAGAATCAGCCATGGAGAAGGGGTCTTGGATTAAATAAATGCAAAGTGCTAAACCAGCTCACTTTCAAGGCAGTTGGATTATTCTGCTTGAATTTGGTAAGAATTGAAATAAACGATAATGCAGAGGAGACTCAGGTTACAGGAGCAAAATCAGAACTCGAAGTGATGGACAAAGATGTCCCATGGCATATTTAAAATACCAGCAGGATAGTCTTCTACTGGATTTATTGAAAGATGAGTACCCAAATACCCCCAAATTCCTGGATAGGCTTAAAACTCTGTCCTCTTTTAATTTTTTTTAATAAATTATTATATAAATTTGTATATTGCAATTTCATGACAGTAGCAGTGCAATAATGTTAGTAAGCACTGTAATTTTCAGCTTTCATTAAGTAATAAGAAGGTCACAGAATAAAACATGAACATATGTGATGGGCTTAAAAAAATGAACTCAAACAATCAGTAAGACCAGAAGCTCTGTAAGTGCCAAATTATTGTTGCAGAAGTATTCTTTTTATCTGTGGGTCAGGATTTCCAAGAAATGAGAAAAAAATGTAAACACTTCCAAGCATTTGTCCCTTTGGGCACAGGGTGTATTAAACAACAACAACAAAAAAAGGGACAGCAAAGAATTGTTGGCCAGGGCATTTCAGACAGAAGCAAATAATGCCTAACTTAGTGAACAAGCAAGAAGAAAGGACTTGCAAATGGTTTTATCACCTGATTTATGGCATTTCTCCATGCACCTGAGTTTTAAAATGTCTCCTTCAAGTTTAAAGAAAGAAACTGGAAACCTTTTTCTTTAGTACAAGTCAAAGCAGGAGATGGTTGTGGTAATTACTGGCAAGCAAATAGTAAATACTCTCAGAGGTGAAAACCACAGAGCTGGAAATCGTGCCTCTGTTAAGCTGGGTCAGATTCTGTGCTTGATTGCACTGCATGAATAAATTATTGGAAGACACATTTCAAGCTCTTTTTTCAGAAGTGAAACAATAATCCAAATTCTTATTTTTGCAAAGCAGGGCAGAAACATGCAGAAGTGTGTGGCATCATACATTTGCTGCTTTATTGGTTTATGGGTGCCCTTTTGAGTAATACCGGTACAACTATGCCATTGTTCAGCTAGATTGTAAGATATATACTGTATAAGTTATTTCAGCATCTAAATCCATTTTGTTTCCTATGTCAGCTCTTTGATGTTCTTTTGATGCCACAATAAAAAGTAAATTGAAAACATTGACTGAGAACCTGTGCTGATAGGGTTATTGAAAAAAATGTGCAGCACCCAGTCTTTTGTTGATAGGAACATTAAATAATGGCACTAAGACTGTTTCCCCTAAACCAAGAGGTACATTGGAACACCATAAAATTCAGTAAGGTTGCTTTTTCTTTGAAGTTGCCTGGAACCCAGTTGGGCAAATACTGTAACTTTTGGGGCTGCCTGCTGGCGACAGTAATGCTTCATGTTTCACCTCAAGTCTTCATCTGAGCTATTCCTGCTCTGATTGCACACAAAAATAGGTATGGCAGTGCCACAAGGAGGATCAAAGCCAGAGCAAAATTCTTTGAGATGTACCTGGTGTTGTGTTGTAAAAATCTCCCTTGCTGCCTTTGGAAGCTTTTTCATTTTTCCTCCACATCTTACAGTCAATTCATCAGCTCCATGGAAAGACTAGTTTTTAGATCTGACCTATTCCTGCTCTGATTGCACACAAAAATAGGTATGGCAGTGCCACAAGGAGGATCAAAGCCAGAGCAAAATTCTTTGAGATGTACCTGGTGTTGTGTTGTAAAAATCTCCCTTGCTGCCTTTGGAAGCTTTTTCATTTTTCCTCCACATCTTACAGTCAATTCATCAGCTCCATGGAAAGACTAGTTTTTAGCAGGCTTCCATAGTTTGTGACATCATTACATCGTGTTGCTTATCACACATAGCACACATGGGTTTTGTATGTGTCCAATTATTCTTGTAACCTCCTGAAACCAGGGAAGGAGCTTTGCCCCTTGTTTCACTAAGGCCAGGATGCCATTCATCATCTTCCAGTGGGGTGCTGTTTTCTCCCTCTATGGTCTTCCCTCTAAATCAGAGTCTTTGGAAACAGAAGAGGCAATTCCCTTGGCGTACCCCTGGGAAACAGCTCCCTGGTATTTCACAGTGACTTCTAACACAAGAATCAAGGCAGCACTACCATACGATTCTTTCTGGGCCTTGTAAACTATAAAAAAATATATTTCAACTTAGGAAAGGCTTTTCTATCTGCAGAAGGATTAGCTCAATCATTAAACTTTCTCACAAGTTCCTGCATATGCTTGTCTTTTACCACCTCTCAGCCTGTCTTGTAAAAGCCTCCTAAAAACATCAGCACCATGTCGGTGCCCTCTGAGCGGCCCACATCTATGTTACAGCCTCACTTACTCTGCAAAGCATCCATAAATTATATTTTAGAATCCACTTTCCTCTGGCTGATTTAGCACATCTTTGTCCTGCCCAGGGGGTATCTTACCTCCCAGATGGCTTCATTTGGATCTAGCAGATTTAGCACTTTAGTAACCGCGCCATCAGCACACAACCCGGTCAGGTTACTGAGTACAGCATACATGTCAGTTTTTACACTGCATCCTAACAAGGCACATTTACAAACTGCTTCTCTGAAAAACATGGTATGAAAGAGTCATAAGCGAAGGAGAAGAGTAGGAGTAATTCCGCATTCAGATCTAAATTTGTGTCAAGTGTGGGATGAAGTTTAAAATAAGAAAAGATAATAGTTGGGGTTCTGTTGTTCCTTTCCACCTCTTTGAAAAGTCAATTTTGATCATACTCTTTACCTCTTTAAAAATGTAAATTCAAGTGATGGACCTTTGCTGAAGTGTTTCATGAGTTAAAATTAACCTTGAAATTTAGCAGGAGGTGTTACTTGCTCTGCATTTATTTCTACTTTATTTTTTTGTATCTGACCAGAAATGGGTAGCATGCAAATGTCTCCTTGTGGTTTAAACAAAAAAGCCCTGAAGCCTAAAAAAGGAAAGCAGTTACTGCTTTCTGTGTACAACCACTGCTTTCAGATGTTTCTTTTGTATCTGTGTATGCCTGTGACCATGGCTCCATTTTCACTCGAAACTACTCTGTTGTTGGGGTAGGAGGGACTTGAGGAAGGGAGTTTACTAGTTGAGTTTTCTCCTTGACGGGAACTCATCCATCCCCTGGAAATCAGCGAGGATCCAGGGAACGACATGAGGATGAGCCTTGTCTTTCCCTAGTTATTCAGAATGTCAGTTAATCCACTGTAGAAAGCTGTAAAGGTTTCAACCGAGGTGCCCATCCCTGAATTCGCCTGACAATGGCCGTGGTTTTAGACGTCCTTCCTACGCGCTGTTCTCTACACTGTTGCTGTGTGCAACACCCAGACAACAAGGGCAACACCTTAAAAGAAAACCTCTCTTCTCATTCAGGGCCACCCCTCTGGGGTATCCTGTGCGACAATTATGCCAGCCTTTGCAGGACAGAATTTCTCCCCTCTATGCAAATCTGGCTTGAAGTCTGTCGACAGCACTTTGCATTGGTATGTTTTAATGACAGCCAGAAGAAAACAATAACTTCATTATATTTTTCCTTTTCCTCTTTAGTGTATTGGTTTATTTTTGTCAACTTTGAGCTTTTGCATTTAATTAAGCTGAGATCATTCTCCATTAAGCTGAGGCACATGGCTTTAGTGAACTGTGAGCTCTCACTAAGTTAGCTTTGCTGCTCCTGTTAGACATTTTCTTGGTCCATGCCCTGCTGTAAGCTTTGATGCTTCCAGACTGGTGTTTTCCTCTCATAGTTTATTAGTGAGTCATAAAGGTCTTGTTCCACTGTATTCTACTTTACTTTATTTACTGATGATAGATACTTCATGGCCCTCTAGTTTAGCAAAACTGTTTTTATCAAGAATAAATAAAACACAGTGAAGGATCAATGACTGTTCTCCTTGTTTAAAATATATATTATCCTCTATATTCAGAGTTGTTAGGCATTCTTTGCACTTTATAGGTCTCCAGAGATTGGGTCAGACATTTATATAATTAAGAATTAAGCATTCTGAAGTTCAAACCACTTTGTTCTTCATTTGTGATTAATCTGGTTTCTTACATTGCACTTCAGCCTTTGGTTTACGTACTTGGAAAGTGTTTGGTTACTGAGCTGCCTTTCTTTATAATACCATAAAAAATCAGAATATGTGGTAAATTTTGACCTTTTTTAGAGAAGGAAGAGTTGAAGAAACGCTGCTGCTGAAGCAGCAACACAATGCAGTGTCTTGCATAATCAAATGTATTTTGGTTAAAAATAAAAGCTTTTGAGATGCAAGGTATTTAATTTGACTGTATTCTGGCTTCTAGAAGAGCCTACCCCTTCCAAAGTGAAGTTTCTAGGTACTGACACAGTGGTAGTGAACTGACTACTGCTGCAGGCATAGGAAGACTGAAAGTGTACAGGAGGTCTAGAGCTTGAACAAAATCTTTCCCATAACTTAAGAAAGTAATAGTGAGAAACCCTACAAAGAGTGCTCTGAAACATATGGATTATGAATATATAGCAGAAGAAAGATCAGTTCACAGCACCCATACAGTCCATTAGCCTCAAGTGGTTTTACAAAGCATGACTGGTTATTCTGGTTGGGGGCTGCCTGTTATTCAAGGGAGCTGTGCAGAACCCACCCGTCAGCTAGCATCTCCCCATGGAAGGGCTGAGCATCTAGCAGCATCTGCACTTGGCATGTCTGGCTGAGCATCTTGCAGGTAGCTGGGAAATGTACTGCCTTGTTGTCCAGACTTAAATCCCTTTTCATAACTATAGGTAAAAAATAAGTGTGTGATTCAGAGTTTGGCTTCAGCTGACCCATGGGTTGAGCTGCTGTTGTTTGTTGTTGTAATTTCTATAGTTACACTGGAAGCACTCTGGGCATTTAAGTATTTTGACTGTTGAAAGCCAGAAATAACTAGTTGGAATAAAAGTGTTAATAGGCTGATGGCTGTGAGTGAGTCATAGCCACAGTGGCCTTTGAGACAAAAGAGAGATTGCTCTGAGTACAGCCGTGGAGAAAGCCCTTCCTCTGTGCAGCCTTACACACTCATTGGAGGTCAAATTTAAACTTCCTTACTCAGAGCACAAACAGCTCTTCTACATACTTAGTCTGAGCTCCCATACCCCAGTATCCCCGTATAATCCAAAGAAATACTTATGGGACCACTGCAAGGGTGGTAGAGCAAACCCTGCCTTGTACCCAGAGGAGACTTCTTCCCGGGCAGTTCCTGAACAGGAAGAGGTTAATTCTGCCCGCTGGCTTTGCATGGCCCACCTACAAATCAGAATTAGTGAGCATCCAACATTCAACACCCAAGAAGATTTCCACGTCCCTCTCAAGCACACGTTCACATATGGGGCTTACTTACCTCTCTGTGGTGCGTGGCTTTTGCATCAGAAGAGGAAGTGTCCTCTCAGTTTCATACCATACGCAGTGTGTGTGTTTCAAATACGTACCGTGGAACAGCATTTTTCAGAAAGAAAACCTTCACTGTCTTTGAAGTGAGAAGATGGTTAAATAGGAACTCATCACATAATTGGAGTCAAGATTCTCACTTCATCTTGCCAGGCACTGCGCCGACTTCGGGCAGTGAAAATGGCAGGGGAAACTTGCACTATTGCCCCCTGAATGTGGGCTTAATTCCTTAAATATTTTAATGTAAATGCGGTGAAAGACTTGCTGATCTTGCTGCGAAGCGTGTGCTCAAGTACCTTCTGGAACTGGGATCTAAACTTGGAGGACAAGTGGTTCGGTTATAAATGATTTGGCTTGGTTTTGGTACCCTCAGGAAAAAGCCTGCAACAGAAGAGCTTCTGTCAGGTTGAATGTGGGAGGTTAAACACTGCATTTATCCTTTTGGACTTGAGAGATAGGGTCTTTTCCAATTTTGCTAACGGTGCTGAAGTCTCTGGATCAGAGTGCTCTAGGGTGTTTATTTGTTTGCTCTGTGCTTGAACAGCCCTTATCTCACATCACTTTTTGTGGGATTCAGTTAGCAAAACCAGTGACTGTGAACTTCACGCTTCTGCTTACAGCTCCTGACATGATCATTACTCTGCAGACAGAGCAGATCATGTTGAGTTTCATTGGCAGTGTGAAGATACAGTACCAGGGGCTGTGGCATCACAGCAGCACAGCTTCCTGCTCTGTGGGCAAGCCTGGAACCAGGTCAGACAACAAAAGCGAATAGTTGTTGAAGTGTTACAAGATGTGTGTATCTTCAGGAATGGGCCAGGGGGCTCTCATCTTTGCAGCCAACCAGCAAACCATTTTTTGCAAAGAATTCCGGGAACTTCATGAGAATGTGCAAAGAAATTCAGGATAATCTGACATTTTTGCTGATGTGAAATTTGTCTGTTAGCAATGGAGAGCACCTTGATGCGGAAGGACCGCACAGTGCCATAGTGCGGGATGCTTATTGGGGTTTGTGTCGCACAGCGTGCCTGTCTGGGCTTGTGTCAGAGGTCCACAAGCTCTGGATGGAAAATTAAACAGACCCTGGAATGCTTTGTGATGAGGACCAAAATCGTGCAGAGAAAGAGCTGAACTCTGAAGCAAGTCTGAGTGATAGGCTCTCTCTTCTGGGGCTTTGTTTTTCTGATATAGTAGAGAAACAGCCTAAGTCTATAGGGAGCTGAGCTGCAGTGTTTTGCATCTTTTTTTGGTGGTGTTTATTTTGGTCATTTGTTGTTGGTTTTGTTATGGTAAGACTGCTCTCGCACCTACACACTGAATTATGTTATGCCTAGATAAACACCCTCATCGCTGGCCTACTTTACACTTGCTCACCGAAGTGTGAACTACCACATATATACCATGACCTGGTCTTTTTACTGATAAAGTGTATCAGGCATATTTACGTATTTCTTCTTAAATAAAGCACTAGATGTGTCTGAATTGTGACCGCAGTCACCAGCTCAGTCTGCTAATAGTGGGAGCAGGGGGGAAAGCTCACACATGCGTATGTGAAGCTCAAAGGAATCTGTTAATGTGTGTTATTCTCATGGTCCTTGTGAAGATGTATAGTGGCTTCTTACTGTCCAACAAGCGGAATTACTGGATCGAGTTGTTGGAATTAAGGTGTGGTGTGAAAGTCTAATTAGTCAGACCTCAGACACCTTTTAAACTGTGGGTGAATAGATGCCCCATGCTGTGGTCCATCACTGGGCTTTTCACGTATGCGATTGTGGGTTAGACACGAGCATTGCATGCAACATCGTTGATCACAGGCTACAAGGGTTTTTTTCAGTCTGGGAGTACTAGTAGTTTTATTTTTAATTTCAACAGCTCCCCTCATGATACTTCCCCAAACTAGTCCAATCACCTTGAGGAAGTTTTCCTATATAGAGCATTAATTCTCATAGAGCAGTGATGTCACTGATTTTTATAATAATTTAAATGAGAAGGTAGAAATATTTGAGTTAAAGTATAATTTCTTAATCTAATTTTTTTCAACAGGTATTTTTTCATTTATTTCCTTGAAATACACTTTCATTACTTGATGTGTAATGATTTACTACTAAATGAAGTTTTTACGATAAAGGTGGCACTGATTTTTGATAATAGGGATAGTCTATCTCCATCCCTAAATATCTAGGCATTTGTGTAGCTTGATATTCAATTACGCATGTTCTTTATGTTATAATTTTGATATTAAAGAGGTACCACTGTGGAAAGCTTGCTTTCCCCTAGCAGTGATCATTGTATGTGATCTGAAACGAGTTGCATTTGAATGGAATTGGAATTCACTAAAAATGCTCAAAAACATTTTAAAAAAGTCTAATTAATTAATTATGTGAATTTACCTACACATAGGATAGGTGGTTTTTCCTGTGTTAAATTTTTCACTCTGTTTTAGTTGTGGTTCCCCCTTTTTCTTTCTTTTTTTTTTTTTTTTTTTTGTAAAAACATATTCAAATATACAATTCTTTGACACTACTTATGTAGAAAGCAGTAAGTGAAATGCATGTATGAGTCAGAACTTTAATGCAAACTGATAAACTGCACGGTCCAGTACTTCTTCCTTCTGCTGTTTAAGAGAAGTGCTGTGCGCTGAAGCTCAAAGGTGTGATGTTACCCTTCCAAACTGAAGTTTCCAGGTACTGACACAGTGATAGTGAACTGACTGCAGCTGCAGGCGTAGGAAGACTGAAAGTGTATAGGAGATCTAGAGCTTGAAAAACACCTTTCCCGTAACTCAAAAAAATAAGAGTGAGAAACCCTAGCCAGCAGAAAACATCTACAGAGAGCCAACAGGGAGGAGACGGGGTTTATAGCTGGGCTGGCCTAAGTATGGTCTGAGCATTCCCCAGTGCCAGGGGATGCCCAGCTGGCACTGCTTGGGGTTTGTTGGCCAGAAGAGTACAAAATTACCTTTATCAGCCAAGGATCCTATGTTCAGTGGTTCAAAGGAATATCAGTAAAAGGCCAAGCTCATTCCTACTCCCAATTTTAAGAAAGGCAAGTCAGAAGCAGCCAGTCTGTGGGTGAGTCACACAGGAAAATACCAGCACACATGACTTGTACGCAGTGATTTTTCCCTACTGATGAATAAAATACAAGAAACAACTAAAAGGTTGCTTTGAAAAGCGTTTGTATCAAGTAGGTTTCCTTAATTCTTTGGGACCTCCCAACAGATCTGCTGAACAACAAGAGGCCGTCGAGGTTAGGTCCTACCTTGCTTTTCCCAGCAGTGGCACCGTGTCAGGGCTGGTGTGTGGAAGGACAGTAATAACAGCTCAAGTGCCCAACAGTTACGTAAAAGCTTTATCTAGGGCTTAAGGTGGAGTGTGTCCTGGCTGTGCAGGCTGGCTCTTATTTACCTGGAAGCAGCTGGAGCTCTTGCAAGTACCATCACAAATTCCAGTACATTAGTTGTGATTAGTAAACTCCTTGGATCAAAACCTATCTTTTTGGGGTTTAATGTTTTTGTCTAGTGCAACAGGGCCATGAAGGAAGGCCATCAAGGTGTATTACAATACCATGTCTCCATCTAACCCTAGTTTGCATTCCCAAGGATGCATGGGTTTGTCACACTCAAGGTATTAGCTTCTTTCATGGTTGGGAAGAGAGTGGTGCAGTGCCTTTTTCCAGGTGTCCCCCTACCCCAGCAATGCCAGAGCTGTCAGCCTAGCAAAGGCGATGAGGCTCCTCTTCCTCTTCAGCCAAACAGTTGTGCTGAAAACATCTGACCTGGCAACATCACTTTTAAAGGCTGCTAGAAGTCAATTAAAGATGTAACGAAAAAGATGCAGAAGACTGTTAAAGAGGCAGTGAAAGCTGAGCAGTCCTCCCTCACCTCAGCCTCGGCATCTGCCCAGCATCGCTGACTGCACTGGCTGTGTTCAGAGACAGAGGAAAGCTGGAGGAGGAGGGGGAAGCTTGCACAACTACTACTTGCTCTCATCATCCCAAAGGATCAATTTTCAGACCATTACCTACTTTCCCACAGATGCAGACACTCATACTTCACTGATCTGGAGAGGATTTATAAGTTAGCATCCAAGGAATAACTGTCAATATACAGGCACCATTTGCTTTAGGGGTTTTAGTGGTTCTCCAGTAATGGCTAATGCTGAAACCTAGAAGCAGCCCAGTCCCAGTTGTCCTACTGGAGGCAATGTATGGTGTTATCAGCTTATTTTTCTCTGAGGCACATGTGGTGTCTTTGGGATCTTTTAAATCTGTCTTCAGCTTAGGCACAGAGCAGAGGCTTTCTCCATTCCTAAGCCAGCCCGACAGACACAGCTATCTAGCAAGCCAGACTAGCCCTCTCCAGCACAATCACAGGAAGTTATTCCAAGCCTCAGACAAATCCCATTTCTATCTCTGGAAGAGTAAAAGGTCAAAAAACACCAGGCTGTAGCTCTGCCAGCAATAGCAGCCCTGGCTGCCGCCACAACACAGCAGGCTGGGTGGAGGGGAGCGGGAGCCTTGTGCTGTGTCCCACCACAGCTCTGCCCTCCTTCAGGCCTGAGGCTCCTGCCCACACGTCTCCAGGAGGTGCCTGGGGCTCCGAAAGGGCTTCACAGGCCATAAGCAACCCCTGGAGAGGGAAGAGGGAAAGCTTAACTGCCAGGTTACCAAAGGAAACTTTCTCTGGGAGTTAGTGGAGTCCTCTGATCCCGCCTACCATATTACTGTTGGCAACCAGCCACATCCCCATCCTCTCCCAGCAATAGGCAGCTTAATTAGCACAAGTTCTGATTAGCTCTTGCCCTCTGCTTGCAGTGTACTAGCAAAACAGGAGGTTTCCAGGGTGCTCTGCAATTCTTTAGCCACAGCTCGCTGCTCCAGAGCCAGCTCTCCGAGCTGCCCTGTCCCGCACATGCCCTCCATGCAGTGCTTTGGACATTCTGAAGTTGCGGTGGCTGCTCCTGTGATCAAAGCAGGCACGTGAGGCATAGTCTTCCATCATTTCTCACTCTTTGCATAGGATTTCAGTAATGGCCTCTTCCCTCCTGTTGCTTTGCTGGATTTTCTGCTTGGCTTTAGCAAAGAAGATACCTCATAACAATGCATACAATGGCCAGCCCACGGCCTGATGATTCAGAGTGCGATGGGGCTACTCCACCCATGGTAAAAACGTGGGTGTGATTTTGAGAAACCCTTGCCTGAGGAGCTGGAAGGACTGCTGTCCTGGCCGTGCTTCCCTCATTCCCCACGGGGCAGGGTTTGTGTCCATGCTCTCAGGTTGTGGGGATGTCTGGGATGGAGCTGCTCCTCGCTGAGGTTCTTCCCACTGAGCTGAAGAGCCCAGTTCTCTCTCTGCATGATCCCTGCAGTTATTTGTCCTTCCTTCAGCTTTCCTGCTCCTCCCATTCCTGTCCTTCCAATTTTCTTGCCCATTTGGGGCTCCCCTACTCTCTTTTTGTAGCTCTCACTTCTACCCTCCCTTTGAAGACACTTATATACTCTACTTCTGCTTTGCTCCTAGGATATAAACACTCTTGAAATGACCCCAGTTTAAACACAGCCTTCATCCCTTCTCCTGTCACTACCTCCAAGCACCAACACACCTGTCTGGCGCTCCTAAATTAACCAGGCAGGAGTCTAAATAGCAGACCCAGGGGGCAAAACATTGCTGGCCAAAATAGAAATGGATTTGAGACCTGTTAAAAAACGAGACCTGCAGTGACCCATAGCTCCTGTGGGCATGTGCCGAGCTACAGAGAGTAGCACTCAGAACCAAGGGTGGTTAAGGCCTGTGTTGGTGCCGATAGAGCTGTGGGCTGTGCTGTCCTCGCTGGTGTGGCACACTGTCACTTGCTGGCACCCAGGTACCTCGTTTGGCCTGGAAATGTTTCCAGTCACATGCTGGAAAACCTCGCAGCTCTACTCCCCACCAGTGCCGGACAGCATACCCTCCTCCAGGATACCGTATTCTTTATAAAAAGGGCTGAGCTGGCCCGCATGGCTCCCAAACACATTTCAAGTGAAGGCAGCAACAGGGAAAGTCTCACTTGTTTTCCTCTAATAGACTGAACACTGTGGGTTCAGCCCAGAGCCGGGTATGTTTCATAGAGTTTCTTGGTTGTAAATCTGCCTGTCTCCACACCCTCCCCAAGAAAAATGCTCTAGAGATCGGTGGTTTCTTTGCCAGTGTGAAGGCACTGACTGTCAAGGATCTGCACTCTTTGAAGCCAGCTGACAGCAAATTTTTGGGCACAAACCTTCAGTTATTTAACTGGCATAGCTGGTGGGAAAAGGAGGCATGTTCAACGTTGGCTGGGAAGGGAGTGCAATGCTGTCCACACAGGCAGGAGAGCCCTGTGGATTAACTCTGCTTGCACATTCAGATGATTGGGAAACGGTTATATCTGTGGAGAATTTGTAGGTTTTATGTGTCTACATTGTGGTTTGAGCAGATTTCAGTGTATAGGCTGTCTTGGCATTTCTGCTGTTAGTTTCTCTGTCTTTGTGGATCTCTCCCATGGGATTAGAAGCAATAAGACCCATTTTAAAACTGAAAATAAAGTTATATGATTTCAAAAATCAGCAGAGGAACTCCAAGCCAGCTTGCTTTTCACTTCAGCTCCTGTTTTGCAGTTCAAGTTGGCAGTATCATGTTAGCATTAGCACCTGGCCACGCTTACATTCACTTCCTTCTGAAGCATATGCAAGCACTGCAGACTGTGCAGAGGACCATCCACTTTTGGTTTGAAAGATTTATGAAATTTGGGCTGGCTGAGGTATGGTTTTATGACCAACTGACAAACTCTTCCCATCAGAGAAAAGCAGAACACAGCGCATGGCCTTGCCAACTGGTTGGGATTGCACCGCCCCGGGGAGCCCTGCAGCCTCACCAGGGCTGGATCCAGATGTGCTTTACGTGCCCCAGATGTGCTTCAGGTGCTACCCCCATTTCAGGGCGGAGGGGGAGCATCATACAGGTATTTACACGAGGGCAGGAGGCATGTAGGTGGTCGTTGCACAGAGCTGGTGGCACTGACCTGCCGTGACCAGCTAACTGGGGTTGTCCAAGGCGCAGGGGGCTGGGATGGCATTATCACTGATGGGTGCTCAGGAGAGGCAGGGTAACAGGGAGGTTGTGGATGCCCCATCCCTGGAAGTGTTCACGGCCAGGCTGGACGAGGCTTTGAGCAACCTGGTCTAGTGGAAGGTGTCCCTGCCCATGGCAGGGGGGTTGGAACTAGATGATCTTTAAGGTCCCTTCCAACCCAAACCATTCTATGATTCTATGAGGTGAGGGGATGGCCAAGGAGCTAGTGGAGCTCTTCATATTCCCCACTTTCTTTCAGCCTTGACATAGGAGAGAGTGGCCGGGTGCGTATGTGACAGGCCCTGTCAGCCTTATGCTTGTGGGACACAGGATCCCTCATCTCTTTGGCTGCAGACAGCAGGAGGGTTCCGAGAGGCACCTCTCCCTGCAGCAGCCTCCCGTTTGCCTCTGGAGAGCACCGATGCCGTGTGTTTCTCCAATGCTTGTTCATTCAGGGCCGGCAGCAGGGGCGGTGGGACACCCCCCCACAGCAGCAGTCCAGTCTCGACGCCTTCTCCTCCTCCCCGCTCCATTCCCTCGCTGCCTCCGGCGAGCCCTGGTGCTCCCGACCTGAGCGGGACATGCAGCGGGGAGGCAGCCGGCACCACGCAAGCAGAAAATGATGCAGTCCCAGACGGCCTCCACGTCCTTACTGCTCCTTGGTGACCTCATTTTCTGGGTGTAGCTCAGAGTGCAAAAACCACGAAAAAAAAAAGGGGATAGGGAAGGGAGGAGAAGAGATAGAGAAGAAGTTGCAGAAAAGCAGAAATAAATGCTGTAGTTTTGAAAATGACTGTGGAAAAACCCAGCTGGCTCATTATCCTCACTTTTGTAACAGTAACATTGATTCTATTTCACCATCCCACGAGCACATACTCTTCTGGTAGTTTTATGGTTTGAAAAAGATTAAGATTCAGGGAAGCTGCACACCACCACTGCCTTCAACCACGTTTACCAGTTTACTAAGAATCTGGCTTTTGGTGTTCGGTAGATTAGTGTTCTGACAGGTTGAAACATGATAGAAAGGGAGCTATTACCCTTCTCCCACATTGCTCATATTTAAGATATTGCTGAGCACATTAATTGCACGTTGTTCCCAATAGATCAAGCTGAACTTTCATTTCTGAAATCTGTTTTTACTCCCAAACTGTTCCACTATTTGTGGAGTTTGGCAGAGAGTTTTATTCCGGCTGTACTCGCAAAAAATCTGCATTACAAAATCCTGACAGCTGGCCGAACGTAACCCCGAAGAGAAGGCACCTGCTCAGGAAAGCCAGCCCATCCTTTTGCAAGCTGCAGCTTCACAGGGGAACCGGCACATTTTGGCCGTGCCTGGGAAGCCAGACAGCGGGCAAGCCACACCACTCGAGTCTGTCGTAACGCTGGTATCACAGAAGTGTCAGTGTGCCATCAGTCACCTCACAGCAATGAACAGCTTTGGATGGGAAATCCGTGGGCTTCTGCAGAAAGGAGTGGTTTTCTTCTCTCCTTCTCTCTGTCCCATTTGAGGAGCCCCCGTTGCCCTCCCTGGCACCCAGCAGCCCTCCCAGGATTTCACACACGTGGGACATGGCCCTTCATGGCACAAAGAGGACCGTGTCTGGCTGGTGAGGAGCCACCCTGCTCTTT
>NW_010261425.1:31261-39368 GCF_000690775.1 Eurypyga helias
GAGTGGGGACATTCAGACATACACCAACACAGGGATAGTGGGGAGGGAGATGCACAGCCAGGCAGGACAATGCAGTACATCGTACCTCATCATTTTATTGCCACACCAAATCTGGGCTTTCTCCACCGCGGAGAGAGCAGGACCCTACACAGTACTGGTTTAGGCACATTCCTGAGCAACATGGATCTGCTGCCCTCAGGCCTGCAGATAGGAAGATGATTTGGGGCATCCTGAACTTGCTGCTCCCACGGGTTGTACACTGCTGTGGCCACGTGAAACCCAGGCTGTCCAGGCAAAGCTGGTGTTTGGGGGGATTTCCTAGGAAATAAATCATGGTACATAGTTGTTTTTAACGCTGCTCTAATCAGAGTGCAAGCCTGTAAATATGAAGGGTTATGAGAATTCAGAGTGTTAAGGATAATGTGCGCAACGTGCCAAATGTTATTGTTTTCCTTCTACAGCTCGTTATATTCAGATGTTGAGGAAATGATTTAATATTTCTGAACACGTTGTGATTTCATCGTTTGGTTCAGCAAGGGAAGTTTGAGAAGTCATGCAAATTACGATAAACATTAAATATGCTGTTAGCGCTTTATTTGCCATTTTTTCTCTAACGGTGCTACACAGGGTACGCCAGCCCAGGGCACGTAGATGTCTTCACATCGAGACAAAAGTTACAGCAGTAACAGGGGACTGAAAACCTCAACTTACCTGTGGCTTGCAATTAGAAGGACCAGTCTCAGGAGGTGAAAAGAGAAAGGACTGAGGATGAGAGATACGGCTCAGGACCCGGACGAGCCTGTGCCAGAGGGTTTGCCCCCTGGTATTCATTCCCAGCTCCGCTGGAGCGCTGCGCTCCACGGGATGGTGTGAAGTAGGCAGAGCATGAAGCAATACAGTGGGAAAAAAAGCGCAGGTCTGCAGAATTTCACAGGCAGCGTTGCCTTCCCACAGCGGAGCCGAGAAATGTGTAGTTATCTCTCAAGCATGGGAAGTTTACATGATGAATGTTTGGATACTCCAGCTGACTTTAACCAGCTGACTTTGTGAAGTGGACCTAAAACGTGAAGGAAAGCGGAGCCCGCAGGGTGTTATTTCTTCAAGCTCTTAGCCCTGTAAACCCTGTTTTCTCGGACGAGATGCAGGGTGCAACGGCAACAAAAAAAAATTCTGACAAGCCAGAGGGAATTCTTAAACAAACAAAAGGAAACCTGGCACAGGGACTATTGTTTATATTTTTCCTAACATTTATGTATTTTAAAATAAAAAATGACATGCAGTGGATGCTGTATATTATGAGCCATATGAGTGATGACCACTTTTCCACAAACGCAGGAGAATGAAAAAATAATTCTAAAAATGTTTAAAAACCAGTTCAGCCTCCTGTGAAATGTAAAGCTGAGATTAATTTTAAAAAGCTTTTAAAAAAGAAGAAAACCCAGTTTTGGAAATGTAACAGTGCCTAGCAGAATACTTAAGGGTGAAACAACACAATTTAGTTGATGAGAAGACAGCTGAAAAAGGCAGAACTGCAATCAAAATAGATTTTTAAATTCCTTGGCGTAACTGGTTTTCTAATGTTGTAGTTTGAAAGGAGCAAATGGGTGCAATACCGGCTATCGAGCACTTCCAGCCTCCTTCAGCGTTGCTGAGGTTCAGCTCAACCCCCTCTAGAGCTGGCATTGGCCAGCTGATATACCCACCGGTATGCATTCATATTTACAGATACGCAATATAGGAACAGACTTCATCCAACGCATTTCACCATGCGTTTTGGCTTGTGTCATACCCACACTCTTAGTGTACTCTTTAATGCAGTTATGGTATTTACTAAATAGGCCTGACAAATAACTCTTGAGTTTATAATCTGGTTTGTTTTCTGTAAACACTCAGTGAGGGAATCTGGCCGGTGCTGCCTGGCTGCGGCTGAGCATCTCAATCACACAGCGCTGTTTCCAGTTTGAGACTGGAGATAGCCGATTTCTTGGATCGCATTTCTGTGACAAATACAGACCTTTCCAAATTCCATCTTATTTCATCATAATTCGTTTGCTGGTTGTATTCTGACAGCAACGTGCCAGACACTCTGCTCCCAGAGGAGACCTGGCAGCCTGCCTGGGGTGCCCAGCCCCATGGGGTGCGTGCCCGCTGAAGCCAGCAGCACCGCTGGCTGCTGCAATCCCCCACTGGCTCTGCCCCACGTTGCTCTAAGAGCCGGTCGGTGTTTGTGCTGTGTGCTGCCCTGTCCAGGTTAACAGCTAAGGGGGCAGCCTGCCTTCCCCCAGAACAGGGTCTTTTACTGTACTTGAAGCCACCAGGAGATGTTTGCTCTCTGGATGGAGAAAATTCAGTGTTTAGGACAGCCAGCGTGTAACCCACAAAAATCAGGCTAGACCCATGAAGGGACAGTTCATCTTCTGATGTGACTGATAGAAAGGCTCCTCATCAGTCCAGGGGCAGATTTTCTTTATTCAGATAATTTCTTCATATAGTGTTTCCATTTTTGGGAATCTCTGCATTTCTCAGAGCTTCCTGTCAAGAGGAGGACCTGGCCCCCTCAGAGCAAATGGGAGCTTTGCCATTTGCATCAGTGGAGTTTAAATGTCACCGCAAAGGCCGGGTGGTTCCCGTGGGACTCATTTCAAGCCACTACATAGATCCCAGCAGATATCTTCAGAGGCTGTATAGCTGGGAGCATGCAGTGAAATGTGTCCCCCTCCCATAGCTAAATCAAGAGCTAATCTGGATACTAGATACGTGATGATGTGATATTGGACCTGTTTCTATTTTTCTTTCTATATTTGCACATATGTCCAGAAAGGTTGGTTCTTATTTTCAACGAACGTGACTTGCTGTCTAAGACAAGCTCCCCCCCCAGCCCCATGTGCACCTCCTCCCTGTTTTTCTGCTCGCCTCCTGCACACTTCCTTTCTCCAGGCAATTTTAGGAGTGAAATGAAGTCCAAAGGTCAAAGCCTTTGCAGCCTGTAGCCATGAATTCAATAAGGGTATAAAAAAGGACAGTCCAGATTTGGCCCAGAGTGGGTGTGGAGGATACGTCTTTTCACTCCTGTGCGCGCCAAGCTGGGAGATCGGCTGAGCTGCCGAGCAACACCCTGAGAGCGGGCTCCTTTTCCTACGCTGAACCACGTTGTTATGATCAGGCTAAAGCGTCGCAGCGTAAACACTTGCGGCTTTTATTCTGCTCCTGCTGGCTACTCTGGTTTTCTTCATTAGGTCCGACAGCGTGTTGTTGAAGGGTTTAGTTTAAAAAATGTTTAAAAAAGCAGTGTTGTGGTCCCCTACTAAAAGAGTCACTTTGCCCAATTTCCTGTTTATGTTCCTTCTCCTCGGAGCCGTCGCATCATGTGAGCGCAGACAGTTATAGATAGGCTGCGTGACTGTTGCTGACCTCACACCACATGTTCAGTTAACAAGGTGAAACAGCAAAATTTGTTCTGTTTGTGTGAAGAATACTGAGAAAACTGCCAGTTCCAAGTAAAATAGAGAGGGACTCCCGATAGCCCGAGGCAGGGCGCAATCTCCAGGCTCGAGAAACCTGCAGTTCTTTCTGCTCTTTAACTGCTTTGCACATCTGTATTTACATCATGCTTGCAAGTTACAAGAAAGAGGATTAGCCCCAAGTCTATTTCTTTAGTGAAGCAGGTTTGGAGTCCTTCCATAAAAGCTATTAGTTTAGCAAATTTGCTCAAAATTTGTCCAAACTGCAGTCCCTTTGGTATATACATTTTCCAATTCTTGCTTCCAAAATGACTGAAAACTCCTATGACTCAAACAGCTTCAGTCATTTATCAGACGGTCATACGCAGCATTTGTACTTCAGAACTGTTGTTCCTCAAACAACAACCTGGGAGCAACCTCATTTGTATTCAGACCTCAAGGATCCATGCAGAGCCTTGCAAAAAGCCTTTAAGATTATGCAAAACTTTTGGATTAAAGCTATTCCAAGAAGTCAAAATTTACCTCTATTACAGACTATATCTTATTACCATGCTGCTATTAAAGAATTTATTGTGAACGAGTCAGAAAGCTCTTAAGGGTTTCCAGGCCATTTTACACAAGTTGTTTTCACGTAACAGCAGGAGCGTGAGGTTTCAGAGGCACTTTTCCCACTACCAGAAAACAAAGTGATGTTGTTAAATCCAGGAAGACCTTGTGTCAGTGTGTTCATTTCTCCTTTCTCCCTGTTTTCAACTCGTTCCTGTAAAAAGCCCAATCCTCCCCCCGAGAAATCAGAATTTTATTTTCTAGCTGACAGAGGAGTGGCACTAAGCCAGATCAGCAGTTTTCTGTCCACCTCAAACAGGTAAATAAGGATTTCAGATGGAAAAGTTGCACCATAGACTGGTCAAAGCCAAACCCACCTGAGTGCATACCTGTGGGTGTTCGGATAAGCATCCCAGGTATCGTGAGCGCAGCGTAAGTTCGGAGGCAGGTGCGTCCCTGTGGCAAGTGAAGGAATCACAATATATGCTGTATGTAATGAGCATGTGCCAGCCGTCAAGTGCTTTAGGATTTAAAGGTGAAAAAAAGCACTCCAGAAATTTAAGCTGCATTCAGGATTATAATAATAATGTCATTTTAGATACTACACATAAACATGTTGTGAGGGAATATGGAACTAAAACTCTTGGCTAGCTGGAGAGGCTGTAAACATCCTCATGTAGAGTCCTGCCTGTAAGTCTTCACTGTCAGGGAGCTTAAATGCCTGCAAAAATGTAGCAGCAGTCAGAAGGTGTCATCTGGGGGGCAGCTTAAAGGAATTAATGTTTCCCTCTGCCTGCCCTCGGGAAGGAAGAAATGTGCCAGAGGTGTGGAGGGTGCTGGGGGGAGGAGATCCTTGAATGGCTTTAATCGCTTCAGTGCTGTCTTCTGCTGCTGGGACCTCTGACCTGTGGCCTACTTTACATCCCTGTTAAAAGTGAAGAAGACAGACAAAATG
Organism: Eurypyga helias; assembly: GCF_000690775.1. Classification (NCBI taxonomy): domain Eukaryota; kingdom Metazoa; phylum Chordata; class Aves; order Eurypygiformes; family Eurypygidae; genus Eurypyga; species Eurypyga helias. Next base: position 36,224 of record NW_010261425.1, read on the forward strand.
AAACAGAAAGGAGAGTATGAGGATGCTCACCATGTGAGTCAACGTCCACCCCTGGCTGCCCAGCAGTTTAATACCCTCCCCCCTGGCATCACGGCTGCTGGGGCTGCAGCACACAGGGATCCAGGAGGGATGGGGATCACCTGCCTGCCCCAGGCAGGGGCAAGGCCAGCTGGCCAAGATCAGCTTCCCTCCACCCAGGGCTTTTGCTCACCCATGGCAGGTTCATTCTGATGACAGCTGGTGGTCCAGTGGAAGTGCTGGTAGCCCAGGGGATGAGTGGCCAGCTGAGGAGCCAGGCTGTACTAAGCGTTGCGGTTGCCTGGGCTGTGTTCCCTGTGGAAGCTTCCCAAGCTGGTGTGGATCTCACACCACAGCTGGCTTTCTTTTCCTTAGCTTGATTTTTCATAGGTTCTCCAGATCCCTTTGGGCGCTGCTTTATAATGATGCCGAGTCACAAAAATTTCAGTTGCTTCCTGAAAGCGTGTGAGACTCTATTTACCGTCTTGTTAGTCCCAGTGAAACACAGCCAAGTGCAGTGGGGGAGTTACTTTATTTTTTTTATTAATACCAACTGTGTCTTTTTACTGACACCCTGCAGATGCTGTCGAGATTGCTGGCTGGCCCTGGTAGCTTGGTGCTCCTGACAAACCCCACTCGGCCACGAGCCTCTCCCTGGGAGGTGCAGCCCTGCAGGGCACCGCTGGGTTCCTGCCCTGGGGGTGGCAGTTAGCTGGAACTTCATAATGACTGATCCTTACCTTTCTATAAATGAGCTCAAAGGGCCTGCACATATTTGCAGGGCAGCTGTTGTAAAGAAAAGCTCCAAGCTTTCAGCACCACTGCTGTCAAAACAGGAGAAAGAATAGAGAAGTCATGCCCTGGGCGGACAGTGGAGAGAGTTGCTTATTTACTTCATGCTTGTGTCAGGATTTCACTGTTAAATTAATCCACTGAAGTAGGATTGCCATCCTGACTTCCCTCCTTCAGTGTTTAGTTGCTTATTTGGACTTCACAGGTAAGGCTTTATCATGCCAGAGGCATTTCCATAGCTGTGGGACTCTAGGTAGCCATGAAGCTCAAAGGGTTGGCAGGGACAGGCAGGCAGGCAGCACTGCAGAGCCAGTCGGCACATTTCAGTCCCCCCAGGTGACATGGAGCCACGGTGTTTTTCTGGTGCGGTAGGGTTTGTTGAAGCTGGGATCCAAGCTAGTGAGCTCTTCCCCATAACAAGATGTTGTGGGATGAGATGTCCCTTCAGCATCTTCCCCTACAAAGCTCATGGGGCCATCTGGGCAGCATGACCACAGTGCCGGCGTTTGGGTGAGCCCGTTGGGACCTGCCTGCCAGGAGCTGTGGGGAGAGCGAGGAGAGGACAGCAGTACTGCTCCTCTTCTGCCAGCAGCATCTTGTAGAGCAATTCCTACGTCCGTGTGGAAAAAGGGATGCTCTGTCAGGTTGCCAGTATCCTTGGAGAAAACGTCTGATCAAACTGTTTGTGAGAAGCACAGTTCTTGGTTCTTTACTGCTCTTACTAAAGGACAGGGGACATGAGGGAAGTGTCATTTCTTCATCCAAGCATCCGCCTCCTTATTACCTCCCCAGAATGCAGTAGTGTTATTATTACTTTTACTTTCAGGACTTGCTTTCTTATCTTCCGCAAGGTTTTTAAGAACTTAGAACTCCCAAGTTTTTGGGCCGCTATGACTGACCCTTCATGCCCAAATGAACCCATTAGCTTTACAAAGAATCTGCATGTTTATTAAATAGCAGTGACTCATTCTGTTGCAGATGTTTGTATACGTAAAGCACCATAAATATTATGGATTAGGATGTAGACCAGGCAATGGGAATGCGTGTAGGTTAGCAGGCAACCTATGACTCCCACTTTTTCTCCTTTTTTTTAGCGTGTGTCAATTTTTCTTCACAAGCCACAGGTTTCTTTTTGTGAGAAACAGAAACAAAGGAAACCTCTCTGCTTCTGTAGGATGTCATCTCAGATGCTTTTTTACAAAGCTTTCATTGCACTTAGAGCACGGGAATTTTTGTGGTTAGTGTTTTTAGTTAATTAATGTGTCTGTATCACCTTGAAAGGAAGAAGGTATTTCCCCTTCCACTATGCACCCGTTGCATCTCCTCCGAGGAAGACTCATGCTGACTTTCTTGAAACAAGATTCGTTCAGTCATACTGAAATTACCGCAGTCGGAAAGACAAGTGACTCAATAAATGACTCATGATGTAGCAGATGGAAATCCAGTGGTAGACTGCAGTCTGTCCTGAACTCAGTGTATGATGGTCCTTTGCACAGGATGAGCCAGACCATTTGTGCTTGTCTGTGTTCGAAGTTGTTCTGTGTGGGAACACTGGTCAGCTCAGAGCCTTTTCCCACCATAGCTGAGCCCTAGCCTTGAGAAAACAGAGCTGTAGTGGGCATGAACTGGCAGGGGAAAGAGCTTTCCAGCTCCCAGACGAACGCACCTCAGCTTCCAGACACTCAAGCAAAGGGAGAAAAACTGCTGCAGAAAATTTCTCCTCCTATTCTCTAGGTTGAGTAGAATTACCTGCCTATGGAGGCAGAGGAAGGCCCTAAGGGAGAAGCTTTCCTCTTTGAAATGGAATATTTATTGATTTTTCTTCCCTAGCCATAAACCACGAGTTTCAGCCTCTCACTGCTGAAGAAGTTTGTGGCTAGTAAATAAGGGAAAGCAGACAGCAGGGAGACAAATTCCAAGAGAAGCGTTAAACCCGTGGGTGATGGGCGATGAGCTCAGTTGCTCCCAGAGCACTGCACGGGGACACACTGGAAGGGACAAGCAAGCAGCCTCATTAGGGAGAGATTTATTATGCAGAGCTGATGGGAGCTGCAGACCAACAGCCACAACTGAAACAGCAAAACCGTAACTCCAGCTGGGGACAGGCTGGGAGGTTTAAGAGGTCTTTTTCATCTCAGATTTCTGCGAGCCAGTTAGTTGAGTGCTATTACGGAGCAATACAGGCTACAGAGTAGAAGGCGTGAGCTCTCCTGCAAAGGTCTCACAGCCTGAAGAGTGCGAGCTGTGCGGGGCTGGGCCTTTTCTCTTGAAAGAGTGCCATGTAGAGCTCCCAACAGTGTCCTCAGCTCTTATATGTGAGGGTGGGAGCTGGGCC
>NW_010261425.1:39395-42685 GCF_000690775.1 Eurypyga helias
GCCTGGACATGAGCTGCTGACAGACCTGCCTACATATGAATTGTAACTTCCTCTTTTAAGTCATTTATGGGAAATGCTATATAGTTCCACCCAACTTTTTTTTTCCCCAAAAATATGTTTAAAAATTGTTCTTTAAAAAAATAGACAAGCTTTGAAAAGTTGTGTCTCAAATGCTGGCACTCTTGCGGCACTATTCTCCTGCAGCTCTGCTAGTTCTTGGGCCCCAAGGATGCCTTGTGGCTCAGGGCCGCAGAACTGCAGTGAGTAGCAGGAACACTGTGCACACAGGTGCTCCCAGCCCTCAGCCAACAGCAGGACAGAAGCCATACCAGACCCTTCTCTTGTGGGATTTGCTGCTTTTTCTTTCCAAGGGAGTTTGCGGGATGAGAGCAATCCCAGAAGTTCTAACCTTTCACAGTCCTCCTCATCACTGAGCTCTCAAACCCTTCTTTCAGTGTCAGACTCTCCCCCCAGCAGGCCTGGGGATGCACACACATCCTTTGCCCAGAAACGCGGGGCAAGGCCACCAGGCAGGCGAGGAATCAGTACACAGCCACTGCTCATTCTGCTGCCCCTGGCCATCCCCTTTGCTGCATTCTGTAAAATGAAGGTTGTCCTCGTGGGGGAGTCGTGAGCATTAATTTAGCTGGTAAAGAATTTCAAGTTTGTTGGTTATTCTGTGTTTTTTTAGTAAAACCAGGGAAAAAAAAGAAAAGAAAATACACAGGAGAAATTATATCTCAGGCCGATTTACCTCATTTAGCTTGTATGTGCTCTAATTAATTATTTAGATCTCAGATACAGGACATTTTGTACATACAAATGGAAACGTGGTCCTCAGACAGAAGGTAAGCAGTGAAGGTCCTTGGCTAGACCTTTCCCACGCAGGCGCTCAGCTCTCATTCCTCCCGTGTTCACCAGCTAGCTGGGTTTTCAGCACGTAATAGGTTTGCTTGTGGCCTGTTTTATCTAACACTGCCACGGCAGAGCAAACATTTGCCTGTAATACAGCCCTTCTTACAGCTCACACCACTTATTCAGCAGAAGCAGAGGCGTCAGATTGTGGAAGTAGCAAGTGCTTTCTTAGAAACCCTACTGAAATGGGAACAGAGCTATTCCTCTTCCCTTGAGAAGTAGCTTTGGGGTTCCCAAAGTGAAAGATTCAGGAGCAAGAAGAAAACACTGATAGCTTGTGTTGCACAGAGCAACGTGCTGGCGGCTGACCAACGCTGCTGCAAATTCTTTCTTCCTTTTGGCACCAAACTATTCCACTTACGAAGGGCAGATGAAAATTGTTCTAGATTTATGTTGGCTCTTGTCTGATGTAGTTGTGTTTTTTCTGATAAAGCCTTCTCTCTAATGCCAACAAAGCTTTGGGGGACATGTAAATATATCGTCATCTTATCACTCCTTCATCAAGAAAGAACTAATTTCAAGAGGCCCCCAAATAAATGCAACATTCCTTCTGGACATGTAGAAACTTTCCATAGTGTTAGTGAGGAGCCTAGGCTCAATCACAGGGATTGTTTCCTATTTAAGTATATAGGTCGCTTCATCTCAACCATGGGAGCGCAATCTTTCACCCTTAAATTGTTGCAAATTCTCTTGTAAATTTGGCAGTGTGTGCAGCTCCGGACTAAATATTGTCAGATATTATTGGCTCTGATCAGCTGAAATAAATCCCTCTTCACCACAGCCCCACTGCTCCGGCCTTGCTGGCTCCTCGGGTGCCACTGCGGGGGCTGGAAGGGGTTCTCTAGCCTGATACCGCCACGCTGCAGAAAACATAAACAGGTCCTCCAGGCACAGGCTCACGGTTAGTAGTGACTGTGCCTTACAAACCATGAGGAGGCAGGTATTGCAGCAACATGAGGGTGCAGGCTGATTGTGCGCACCGTGCCGTCCAGGACTGGAGCAGGGAGCAGAGCACCTTGCTGTTCCATGGGGTGCTGCACAGCCCACCCTTCCCCAGCGAGGGGTCTGTGGGGAGCCCCTCCAGTCCTGGGCAGGTGCTCAGCACCTTGTGTCATGGTGTTGGTACAGGCACAGCTACTGGTTTGGGTGAGTGATGGGGAGAGTGGGAAGTGCACACACTGCACCACATCATGTCCTGGTCTGTGGGCGAGGTCACCCTGCAAAGACAGAGAACCAGGAATGGCAGAAAGAACCATAAGGGAAGGAGGAGGCAGCCTTGTGACTGGTAAAGGGTAAAAAGAAAACTACAGAGAGCCAGCAACTATGTAAAACCACACCATACTCTGCCACAGGGCTGGGGTGGGCACTGGAGAAGAGCTGCCATGGGGCATGACTGCCTGCCTTGCAGGGCAGGGGCTGGGAGGTGCCAGGCACCCTCTGCGCCTCTGGCCCCAGGCTGAGGAGCCCCGTCCCCGGCTCCAGCAGAGCGGACTGCGTAGTACGCGAGCTGCCTGGGTCCCTGCAAGCTAAAAGCTGTTTCTGCCATCTTGTCTGGCCAAGGCCTGCCACAGCTGGGCTCCCAGTGACTTCAGTGCCCTGCATCCCCTTTCCCTGAGGGAAGGAGGCACGTAGGTCCTTGCAGGCAAATGCCAGGAAAATGAGGAGAGGATATTTGACTCCTGGAGATAAAAGCCTCATGCTGAAGGGTGTGCCCAAACCCCTGCTTCGCCTATACCATGGAGCAGGGCAAGTCCTGTGCATTGGCAATGGCAAACCTGCTTGTGTCCGTGCGCAGGCAAGCTGCGAACATGGCAAAAACTCCGCACATTGTACACTCAGCATTGTAGGATGAGCAAAAAATGTTGTGGAGTGCTGATTCACCTGTGCTGCTGACTCAGGCTGCAAGGCCTCTCCCTCTCCTCAGCTCCAGGTCTGGGGGCAGGTCGGCGGCACGGGCAGGGTATTTGCTGTGGTACCTGCAGCTCACAGTAAGATAACACCATCGGTTTCAGAGCACATTAATATATTGGGGTAATTAACAGCAGCAGCCAAGGGCTATTAGCTTGTCTGAGCTTGCGGGATCACCAAAAAGCAGTTCCTCTGTCCCTCTTCGCCCTCCACCTTCCTGAGTGTTTCCTACAGCTCATGTGTTAACCCCACAAGAAAAAAACCTACCCCATTTTCAGCCAGATGGGGGGCTGGCTGCCTGCACGGCCCCACCGTGAGCCTGGAGAAGGCAATGAGCGCAGCCGTGCGGGAGATGGAGAAGGGAAGCCCATCCTCTCCAAGGGACATGTAGATTCAGGCAGCTATCTGACATTTTTTCCCCTCAGCCCTATTTTTGTGGCTGGCCAGCTACGACCACCCGCGGTTTT
>NW_010261425.1:42716-54876 GCF_000690775.1 Eurypyga helias
CCAGTGTTTTCTCACACCGCCTCAGCTCTGCTCTCCTCTCCCATCATAGGCTGCACTGCTCGGCCATCTCTCCATCTCCAGTCCCACAGCACCAGACAGATGATAAACCTGAACAATTGGAGCATCTGCAGGGAAACAGGTTATCAGGCAGCTTCCCTGCTAGTGCAAAAGCAAAGGCAGCAGAGCCACAGCCACTCACGGCATGCCGAAGCCAGCCTTCACCTCCGAACAGAGGCACCGGGTGCTTTTTCCCCAAAGCGCAGCTGCAGCTTTGTCTTTCCTTGCATCAGCTGCCCAGGTTGGGCTGAAAGCACAGACCCATTTAGACTCTTGAAAATTAAAGTGCTGAGGAAATGGGGACAGGTACTGGGCCATCCTACCTAGAACTGTTGCACCAGGCAAATAACCCTGAGCTGACCCCTGGCCTCAGGGCTAATCTCTCACCTCCCCACAGCTTCATGGGTGCCATCGAGGATGCCACCCATCCCTCCTCAGCTTGTTCATGGGCAAGTGATTTCCATCCAATTTCATGCAGGTGATTTCCATCCAATTTCCATCGCAAGGAGCCAGGTGTATTTAAGCTGCAGGGTTGGCAGGTTGGGAAGAGGAGTGAGATGTGGTCTTGCAGTTTTGGGGAAGAGTTGGTGCCTTCTCCTTCCTGGCTTAGCAGCCCCCTTCTCTGGGTGGCAAAGGAGCAGGTCTCATTTGGTTTAGACCTCCTGAAGCGTTTCTCTTTTGTCGTTTAGGGGTGAGAGTGTGTTTGGGGGTGTGACCTTTCTGTCCTCATCTATCTTGTCACTGGGATTGCAGGTGGCAGAGATGTGGGCTATTTCTGAGACTTTCAAACCTCAACAGGTAATGAGAGGAAGACTTAATTTTCTCAGTGCAGTATACACTTTGCACCTCACTTCTGCTTCCTGCTCATTCTTGATGTGCTGCCCCTCTCTGAAAACCCCTCCTTTACACAGACTGGTATGTGCTTGTTCAGCCTTGCAAGAGCTCCCTCTATTATAGTTCATTCTCTGGTCCCTGTATCTTGTTTCTGAAGAATCTTTTGTTTTCAAAATAGATGAAGGTACTGACAGGCTGAACAGATTTACTTCTAGATATGTTTTTGGATGAGCATTGACAGCCTGTGAAAACCTTGCTGTATACAAGAAAGTCTTTTGAGTAAAAAAAATAATTAGCTTTTTCCCAAATGGTGGTTGTTATGTTTTTATTTTTAACTATCACCATGCCCATGGGATCTCAGTGTCAACAAAATCTGTGGTGCCTGTATTGATCTTAAACTGTGCCAGTGAGGACTCTTACAACAACACAGGACTCTCTATCCAACACAGTTTTTACGGGGTTTGGTAAGCGGGAATCTCCTTATGTCTTATTTCAGCTCTTCTCTGTGGAACAGCTCAGGGTGGATTTCTTCTGGCCCTTGGAGTAAGTGTGTTGGTGACAGCTTTGGTCAACACAGAGGCACTTGTACTGTTGATGAACAAAACCAGCTGCTGGGGAAAAAAGGAAAATGCTATTTTTGTTTCCTAGAAACTTATGTATAGCTTTATAAAGTGATGCTGCATCTTAGTCCTGCCGGGACTTAATTTAAGCCTGTATGGGATCCATACCTTCAGTCACAATGATCTAAAAGATATTGGCGCTTATCAGGTTTGGGTTGGTTGACAGTTGCTGGAAGTAGTGTTTGTAAACAGTCATCCTTCAGTAAGGTTTGGAAGTTTCCTGTTTAACTTTTTAGCTCTACAACTCCCTTATGGTTTGCTCTGGGCTTTCAGAAGTAACTGGCAGCTCATTAACAGCTTTTTATTAGTGCTGAAAACCACTGGAGGGAAGCTGCTCTGGTCATCTGGAGTGTTCAGCCTTGCTGGGCAGAAGGGTTGTGTTGCCAGATACTAGTTCATGTGCTGGTGCAGCCCTAGGTGTTTTCATTTCACGAAGAAAAATGTGCTTATAATCTCTTCTATAGATGAGGTGGTGAAGTATCAGATCATTTCAATTACAACATGTTGGAAGGCTGAGTGTGAGGAGGGGAGAGGTCTTGTTCCTCTTGATCTCCAAAGGGACAATCCCTCTGTCTTTTTTTCCTGTCACAAATGCAAACTGAGAGCAAGCACTTCAAATCCAAGTCACGATTTGACCTGCTTACCAAAACAATTATAAAACCTAAAAGAAAATAAGCATGAGTAGGCTGATTGATATATTGCGTGGCCGGCGCTAAACGTGCCCTCTAAACGTGCCCTGCTATAATAGTCCGCAGGCATGGCGGAAGCGCTGGTTCGTGCTGCGCAGGGGCCGCATGAGCGGGAACCCGGATGTGCTGGAGTACTACAGGAACAACCACTCCAAAAAGCCCATTCGGATCATCGACCTCAACGAGTGCGAAGTGCTGAAGCACTCAGGGCCCAACTTCATCAAGAAGGAATTTCAGAACAATTTCGTCTTCATCGTGAGGACCACCTACCGCACCTTCTACCTGGTGGCCAAAACTGAGGAGGAGATGCAGATCTGGGTGCACAACATCAGCCAGATCTGTAACTTTGGACATCTAGAAGATGGCACAGGTAGGCTCACGTTTGTGCTTGTCCTGGGGATGGGGAGGATGCTCCTCCACAGCAGCACCCAGGCTGGGAGGAAGCACAGACTTTGCTGGCTGGTTGGGCAGGTACTGTGGGGCTGTTTCCTGCAGCTCCACACAGCACTGAGATGCTGCTAAACCCTGATTTGAAAGTTATCAGGGATCTCACTTCTGCTGGCTAGAAATAATAGCTGGCTGCTGGGTCTCACTTGGATGAAGCAATTCCTGCTAGAATAAACAGCAAATCCTTAGTAAGAAAAGGTACTGTTTATGTGAAAAGCTGACTGACTGTTATCTTCTGGGGATGTTTATTTCATTACATGTCCCATATTTATTTAGTTTGGCTAAATGTAAGACACCTGTTCCAGGAAAGTGTCCCGCAAAACTCGCGTTTTCTTGGGCTTTGCTGGATGTGGAATGTGCACAGACTTGGGTATATATTCACATTCATAAATCAGCAAAATAACAGACTAAGACAGCTCAGCGTTTATGAGAATAAAAAGAAAAGGCAGAGTACAAGCAAGTGTTAAAGTGTGTGTCCAGACTTAAGAGATGGTCCTGCCAGGGAAGCATAAAGTCAGCCTGTTTTGCCAGGACCTACACCTGTGTATACTCAGTAGGGTGAATTTGTTTGGAAAGCTTCCAAGAATTAACCACTCCAAGATGCATGCGGCCAGTAATTAAAGTTGGGACCTGTGTCATCATTAACTTACTTTTCAAATGAGATAATCCGGCTCAGGTAACAGCTATCGGTCTTTCCCTTGACATTTCCAAGGGGCAGATAGAGCAGCAATTTGAGAGCTTCATAGGAAGTGAGTCAGAACAAAGTCCTTCACGGTGGTTAAGCCCGTGAAAGAGCAGAAGAGGGTGGTGATGGAGGGACTGGATTCCACGGGCGGTAAAATGCTTCGGGTGTCACACTGTGGCTGGGCGGATTATGCTGCCGTGGTCCCTGTGGTGCTGTGCTCAGACTGCTACTGGTGTCTGCAACTGTCCCGTAGCCATCCCGTTAGCTTGCGACTTGAGAGGCTAGAGGCACTTATACTGGGAATTGCCCAGGGTAGAGGCATGTACTCCGGGAAATGTCTGTTCTGTTATGCTGGTACAGCGCAGCATCATTTGTAATACTGCCCATGTGTGATACACAGCGGTATGTCTCTTCCAGCAAAGATTGCTGGTGTAGACGCTGATGGATGAGAAGCGACAGCTCTTGCTGTGGCAGTTGGGAAAGCTGACATCCCAGCTGTCTGCTCCGTTCAAGGTGGATATTATCCCCCAAGAAGTTCCACAGGGCCGAGCCTTGGTTCAGTATCGAGTCTGGCACCTGAACGTGCAGCCCTGTCACAGACCATGTAAGCTCCCAGACATGCACTTCTATCTCTAGTAGCAAACAGCTCCTAAGATCTTCTGATTATCCTGCAGTTCCTGCTGGTGAGGTCAGGTCTGGGGTGGATTCAGGTCAGGCTGCAGGGCATGTTCAGATCCTCTGATTTAAATCTCTCAGTTCCACAGGTTGCACATCACATTTCAAGCAGTTGCTAATTGCTTCAGCTTTTTGGAAGCACCTAAATCCCCCAAGAGCCTGTAGGCTTAAACAAATTACCCTTAAAAATTAACATAAGAAGAGAAAAGCTCTGTTAAATGCCATATGCTTTTTTAACTTGAATGCTACAGTGTTAAAAAAATAATAGTCCTTGAAATGAATCATCAAAAGAAAGACACATCAATTGCAGGAAATCTTAATAAGCTGTTCTGTGTATTAAAATGAATCTCAAAGCCAATATTATATTGTGAAATCAATCACTCCTAATCCTTGCATCTCTGAAAATTTGCTGTGACTTTGAGGCCACAACCAAATCTGCTGCTTTCTCAGCTTAACGCACAGAGTGCAGCCACAGGTTTACGCAGTGACTCAGCTGTGAACACCACCCCATTGTTACCAGTTCGTCCCTTCCAGTAGCAAAAAAGCTGGAGAAACAGCCAGGTCCTAGTGATCAGAGGCCTCTGGTCTGAGATGTAAGCAGCCAGGCACAGACCGAAGTTAGAAACCGCAGCTGGCCCCGTGAGGACAGCTCTTTAGTCAACAGGAGAGGGGATGGCTGAGGGACGAGGCGAAGCATGAGCTCCGGGCAGATGTCAGGAAGCACCTGGGAGGGCGGCTGTCAGGAAGGACTTGCCAGAAGCAACCACGGCGCTGCCACAAGAAACTGTGCTGATGGCTGTGCGGACAATGCCGGGGAGCTGGCAACTTTGGGGAGCCAGCTGGAGGAGAGAGGAAGAGGCCTCCCTCCCTGTTTTCCTACTGTTTCTATGTAAAGCCTTCTACCTGTGGTGAAGGCTCCCAGTAGAACCAGTCCCCCAGCCCTACGGGCCACGCAGGGGATCGAGAGGAGGCTCAGGTCAAGTGGCTGGGCAGGGGAAGGGATGAAATGTGGTGGCTGCGGAACATCGTGGGCACACTTTATCCCAAATGCCAGCTGAAACCACGATCAATTGACACAATGCGATATTAGCATCTTTTCACTGGACAAACTGCTGTAAAAGTTGTTTGGCCTTTTTTTGTTAGGAAGCCCTACTTTTAAAGACCATAGCTGTGAATTAATTGCTCCCCCCAGCCATGCCTCGGCAGGCCGCTCCTCAGCCCAAGGAGCCTTTTGTCTTGGGCTCCCTTTTCACTTTTTCCACAGGTTCCAGGTGTTGTTCCACATTCCATGTAAACGGCTGCTCCTTCTGGATGCAGCCTTTCCCTGAAGGTGCCTCCTGATCTCCATTGCTCCTCTGTTGCTCCACCCAGGCAGGGGCTCCACAGCGGAGCCTGATGTCCCTGGGGGGGTGCCCTCACTGGTGCCCCCTTTGCGCAGTGCGTTGGCCAGGACGCTGGCAGGGTCACCTTCAGTGACAGGTCACCCTTGGGTCCATCTTGGCTGCTGGCAGTTGGATTAGAGCATTTCTGCAAGTCTACCTCTCCCTCACCTCTGGGTGCTCTGTTGTTCACACCCATCCTTGCTCATTGCTGTGAGCAGGACCCTCCTATTTCACTGGTCCCTGCACTGCAGTTACACTGTACAGATTTCCGGGGAGTGAGCTGGGGTCTGTAGCAGGAGAGAGAGGCCCTCTGTTTCTCCAAACAGTGGTCCTGCATTGATGGGGAAAGTCACCGTGGAGGATGTTCCACATTCCCCATCAATGCAGGGCAGAGATTTTTTGGGTTAGTATGCACTGAAGCAGTTATTTTGGCAGCCGGAGCTGCCCGCTGTCTCTCTGGCACAGGGGAGGGCAGGCACCAAACCTGTTCTCTGCCTTCTCCCTGTCGAAAGTGGCCATGCATAATTTATTCTACCCAGCTGCTGCTGCGGTACAACTTTAATGCTGCTGATTCGGTTACCACCAGCGCTGGCAGGGACAGGGCCAGTCTGCTAGGAGCTGGCTACAGGTTCCTGAGCCCCTGAAGGTTGGAAAAGGGCAGGTCTGCGCTGTCCCCATCCTTCCCTCCTGCTCGTAGTGGTTGCCATGTGGTCTGCAGCTTGCAGCCTTTCCTGATGGGATAATCCGCAGCTAAACCCTTGCTAGTACCAGATGGAGTTCAGGCCTGTTTGTTCTCGGTGTTAATAATCCAGAATGTCATTAATTTCTCTTTCTTATGCATTGTGGTGGGTTTTAGTTGGCTTTTTTTTTTTTTTAAATGTGGTCAGATGGTGATGTGAACATGCTTTTCTGAGATCCCTGTGGAGTTAGCCCAGTGTATATTTGATCATCCTCGGCTTGCAAGACAGCTCTCCAAGTCCAGGGTTTGAAAGCAGAGTTCCTGTCGGAGCCAGCACAATGAACAAGGGAAGTTATTTTTCAGATGGAAGGGCTGCAGTCTTCAGCTCTGCTTTGCGAATGCGAAACCCTGCAAAAGCCATTCCTTCCAGATGCTCTCTGCTGAAATCCTGCTGCTATAAGCACCTGCTCAAAATTAAGCCAATGCTTTGCTTAAGCTCGAATTTAAGCACATGCTTATGTGCTTTGCTGACCTGGGGTCCACCGCGGCAGCAGACCCCCAAAGCTTGCAGAAGGAAGCAGCAGTGAGTCAGTGCTGGCAGATGGGAAGGAGAGAGGTGGCTCCCTCCCCAGTTTAAAGGGATGACGTGTGGGGTAGTGCAGGGAGAGAAGATCAGCTGGTTTACTCTTCTGACTGAGCTCGGAAAGGTGACGGGGTGAAGCCGCTGTGGCTGGTGTGGAAGTCTGGGTCACTGGAGGGTTTTGTTTGGGTTTGGCGATGTTGATTAACCACCCAAGTCTTGGCAGCCCTCTCCATCCCTCCTGACCTGCTTGCACATACACCTAGCACCTCCCAGGGTTGAGAAGCGACTACAACAACCCAGTACAGTGCCGAGGCTTGTTGCTGTGTTGCGCCGAGGACTAGGGAGAACCTGCCAGAGGATCTCAGAACCGCCCTGCACAGTGCAGGATCTGGCTCCCAGCACACACGCAGATGGTCAGGGACTGGTTCCCAGCATTTCCAGCAATTTCTGGGTGTCAGCATTAGAGATATCTGCCTTCTTGCTGTGTTTTGAAGGCATGCTTCTGCTTGGTTTGGTTTCATCAGCAGTAGCTGGTTTCTTGTGTTTAGTTTTGCTGTGGGGTTTTTCATTTTGAAGAAGGTTTTTGCAGCTTTGACTCGGGCGGTGTCTGCACTTCGGCCAGCGATGGGTACCCGGTGCTGGGGACGGTTCAGGTGCCCAGCGAGCACTGCCTGGTCCCTGTGCAGCCCTGATGAGGGAACCTCCACACAGCAACCCAAAACTTTGCTAGACGAATCACATTCTCTGAGTGAGGACTTGTGCTCCTGGTGCTGCTGTCTGAGCTTGCTGCCAGGGGCAGATTCACCTGGGGAGCTGCTCTGAGAAGACACCCCAGGCCCTTCCCACTCCACGGCTGCCCATAGTAGCAGGTCAGACTTGCACTGAAGACTCGCTTTTTGAGTCAAAGCACCTCAAAAGCTGGACCAGAGGCTGTGCTTAGCCTTACCTCTCGCTCAGCCATCACTCCTCCATCCCTCCTGCCCTGTGTCCCCAGCTCTCTAGCAGGGACGGAGGCTGGGAGAGCAACAGACCCAGGCTTGTCTCTGCCTGGCAGTCCTCAGGCCAGATGGGTGCGAGTGCCTCGGCCGTATGCTGCCTTGGTGGTCAGAGGCAAACCCAGAGCGGAGCAAGCGGCCAGCTCTGTGCAGCCTGGGCCAGCCCTGCTGCCTGCATCCCAAACCTGCTCTGCTCCTCTCCCCACCACCACCCCTCTCTGTGCTGGGGAGAGGCTGGAGCGTTATGCCCAGGGAAGGTGTCAGTGCGCACAGGCTCCCCTGTGCAATGTGGCCTCCAGCATTGCAGTGTCCCTTTTCACAGCAGAGCCCATGAGCCTCCAGACGGGCAATAATGTTACACCACAGCTCTCCTGACTTTGCTGTCCAGCCTAGAGTGGCACAGGGAGTTTGTGGGCAAGTTCAGAAGTGCAACAACTCTGGCTGCTCCATGAGCCGCAAAGCTCAGTTTTGTCCACCGAGATCTAGCAAGTGAGAAGAAATCAATCCCTTGCCTTGTCACCATTAATTTGAAGTGTTGGAGATTAATAATTAATTATTTGCATTAGGTCCTAAAAAATACTTCATAAACCAGACCTTCCCCAGCAGAGGCTGCCTTCATTATTGCCTGCAAGAGGGATGCTATAGGAGTGGGGGACCCCAGATCAAGGGGAGTCTGCGCCTCTGCAGCCTCTCACTTTGGCAAGTGGCTTGCCCAGCCTGGGCAGGGGGGCAGCTGCAAAATTGGGCTCCGCTCTCCCCAGAATTGGTTTTTGCCTTGACCCATTGCTGCTCTGGGGTAAAACATCCCTGGTGCAAAATCAAGATGGCAATGGCCAGGAGATGCAGCAGGCCAGGGCGAGTCAGAGCTGTCCCTCAGCCAGGGCCATCCATTCGCATTGCAGGTTCGGTGGAAAGCCTGTCTCACACGACCTCGTCCCCGCAGCCATCGCCAGCCGCCTCCACCCACGCCTCCCGCATCGCCGATCCCTCCTTCTCCGTCGACCACACTGCTGCTGACGCGTCTGCCGCGGAGGAGACCCCCAGCGAGTCAGAGTCGGTTTTCCTCCCCGACTACCTCTTCCTCTCCAACTGCGAGTCGGGCAAGCTCAGCCATAACAGGTAAGTCTGGGTTCTGCCAGATGCATCAGGCTGGAGCCACCATTTGCCTGCCCAGTGATGCCCTGGAAAACTGCTGTAAACTGGTCCTTAAGCCCTGACATGCAGGGCAGGCTCCTGAGCACAACTGGGGACCATCAGCCTAACTCAGTTTACAGGGGGCTTTTTGTAGTGCTGATTAGCTGTCGAGCATCGTGTGTTGGTCCTGTCCCTTTCCAGGGTGGGTGGCTGGGGAGCTCACATATGGTCTCCCTCCAGATGCCCTTCCTGCCTGCTGCTGCCCAAGGTGCTCCACAGAGTGCCCCAGCCCAGCTCAGGGAGGACCTTCCACAGCCACAGGGAGGGGACACATTTTGTCCCAAATTGTGGGGTTGTTGGGGTGTTTTTTGCTGTGCGCTTGCTCAGTCGCAACCAGGAGAAAAGGAACCTGACCTCTGTCTCTGTGCAGGTGTGACAGCTGGTCGAATTCGGACAGGTCTCTGGAGCAAACCTCATCGGATGATGTTTTTGTCGACTCCCTGCAGTCCCAGCCCTCCTTGTCCCTTGTGCAGCCATCCAGCACAGGCGCTGTGCACCAGGATGGGGCCCCATTGGCAAATCCCAGCACCGTATCCAGGAACATAGACATTAGCGGGCCACACAGTGACTTTTCCTCCTCCTCTCCGCTGCTGGGGACACCGCTGACACCAACTTTTCAGATTGACAAGAGCCAAAACGCGCTGCCCTATGGTGTAACCCAGCTGGACGTCCTGTCCAACACGCCCCCGCCGCGGCCGCCCAAGCCAACCCACTTCTCAGACAGGAGAGGGGACGAGGTGTGCGGTGGGGCCCTCCAGAACGGGCACGCAGGGATCTGCCGGGCTCAGGTCGCTCTGGTGCCCAGGAGGATCTCCTTGTCCAGCCTGGACAACATGAGGAACTGGAAAGGTGAGTGCGTTTCCGAGAGCCAGCAAAGGACCGCTGTGAGGGATGGAGCTGGCCATGAGCGCAGAGTGGGTGTCCACCTCCAGTTGTGCCTCCCTGTCTTCCTCCCCGTGAAATCATACGCCACCCAAAGCACCCTGAAATGCTTGTTTCAGATTATTTAGCGGGCAGGATTCAGGCCTGTCCGTCGCATTCGGCTCCTGCTCTGTAAAAGCCCCTCATTGTGTCCACAGGGGCAGCAATTTGGCTGTGATCTCTTCGGAGTGCCTCATGGCTTGCTGGTTTTCCATGCCTCATCCCTCACAAAAAACACCCAAAAGCAGTAGATAAACAAAAATGGAAAGCCAGCCACTGAATCAGGAGATGCCAAACTCCCTATTTATGCAGGTCAGAACGTGGACTTGCACACGGGAAACGCCTTGGTAGCTGTGCTGCTTTGCTGCATCCAGTCCCTTCCACAACTGCAGCATGTCCTTTTGCAGCTTAAAGAAGGGGAAGCCAGGGACACGCTGGGGATGGGATGTAATCCCGGTTGAAGCAGGGACTCTGTGTGTCCTTCAGCAAATCCCACTTTGTCCTTGCACTTCAGTCAGGGTAGCCTGAAAACCCGCTGCAGAGCGAGGCTCTGCTGCAAAGCAAGTTCTGCGCTGAGCCAGGGTGACTTTTCCACTTGTTCTCGAAACGCCATCACTGCAAATGAAAATAAGTCAAAACCTAGAACATCAGGGTGTCAAAACCCAGCATATGCCCTATGAGATGGGTTTATTTCATGGAACCACAGAACACAGGGAGACAGCTGGAATACCTGGCTGGAAATCATCAAGTATTTTGCAGTGATGTGTCATTTTGG
The DNA here is from genome assembly GCF_000690775.1 of Eurypyga helias. Taxonomy (NCBI): domain Eukaryota; kingdom Metazoa; phylum Chordata; class Aves; order Eurypygiformes; family Eurypygidae; genus Eurypyga; species Eurypyga helias. Next base: position 53,253 of record NW_010261425.1, read on the forward strand.
ATGAGAAAGAAAATGTAGGTTTTTAAGGACAAGTGTCCTTTAGACTTCTCTGTTTTAAGCAACCAACCGGTGTTTGGGGCTGTTAGATCTTGCTCTTAAAGCTCAGAAGCTAAGCGAGGAGACCTCTGTCCAGCCTGTTTATCAGTGTACAAACTATTCTTGGAAGGTTTCTGGAGAAACACCCATCAGTGGAATTGGTGTTCTTAATTATCAGCGACATTCGGCTGCTCCCTGAAAGGTGCTGCTCTTCACTTCTGCACGTGTGCCGCTCTACCGCGGCCGGCGTGCTTGAGACAGTTAATGTTCCTCCAACCCAACGCGAGCCAAAATGTTTTTGAAGAGGATTAAGTGGCCAAATGTCATGTTCTGCTACCGTGCTGCAAGGTTATCTCTGCCTGACAGGGGGCAGCAATGAATTAATAAGTGCTGCTATTTTTTCTTACCCTTAGTGCAGCTGAAACTGTCTGAGAGGTTAAACTCTGAATTAAAATGTGTTTAACAAGGAAGATCAGAAAAAGAAACTAGGAGAAAGCAGCTGTTCCACAGCAGTTCCCAGAGTGAGCCTGCTTGAGTTATTTACTTCATTTTTTGCCCTTGGCAACCTGTAAAAGCTGAACAGATGTAATAACCCAGTGCAAAGGCAGCGTGTGCTGGTTGCAGTGCCGTGAACGGGAGAGCGCTGCACGTGTGTAAGGCTCCTGCATCCTGGCACCTGCCGGAGCGCGGGGCCTGACTGTGTTTTTGCCAAGGTAATAAATGAATGTCGCTGTCCCAGGAGAGGGATTGTGTCTGTCTGAATACATATCTGTACTAGCAGCATGGCATTGTTCTTGCTCGGCACTTCTGCCTTTTATGCTGATACCACCACAGCGACCCCGGGTGCAGTGCAGTATTGACACCTCTACCGTAAGAGCAGGGACTGGAGTAACATGGTTGTAAGGTTTTGAGGCATTCTCACAGAAAAACCATTTTCAGCACAGAAAATCCTTTTCCAGGAAAGGATGGTAGTTGTAAGCATCTCCTACTGCTGATCTTCTATGAACTGAATGCTGGATTTCAGGACGTTTTTTGCCTTTTGCTTCAAAAGTCAAGTTGACCTACGCCAAGGCAAAGGCCAGTTTCTCTGGCTGTTTGTTCCCCATCAGCTTCAGCCACTTGCACCACACCAGTCTTTCTCCCCAACTGCTTGTGTTACAGGAAGCATAAGTTACAGCTGGATTATACACAAACATGTTCCTTGGTTTCATCATACTGAAAATAGATGTAATCGCTCTTGAAATGCTACTGAGTTGGTTCTGGTCTTAAGTGTCATTGGATTTTCTTATATAGGATGAATACTAGGAGTTATGGAGTCTTTATAAAGCTATAATTATTTTAGAGCCATATGCTTTAGTCCAGCATCATCTTTGTAAGGTTGCACTGCTTCATCACGGTTTTAATCACTTTTTTTTTCCCTTGCAGCAGACATGGAAGGCAGTTCCTTAAGAAGTCGGGATAAGAGGCTTAGCTTGAATTTGGTAAGTACTCTGCTTGCATAAATTTAACACACTGGTGCCTGACAAACTTCAGGGGACAGGAATCATTTCACATCCTGATATTCAATGGCTTCTCCTGTGTTCAGCAG
>NW_010261425.1:54907-62285 GCF_000690775.1 Eurypyga helias
AAAAATGGAAGAAGCACTTGGCTTTGGGCAACTTCTGTGCTGTTTCTTTGAAGCTGGAGGAAGCCTTTGGAAAGGGAGGGAGGGTGAGGCCACAACACTGTGAAGCAGAGGAAACCAGGTCTGGTGTTGAAAATGCTAACAGCAGCCTCCAGAATTGAACTGTTGACCAAGCACCTGAGAAAACTGCTTATCTCCTGAAAAAAGGGTCGCAGAAGCCTATAGCCTCATGATCCTGAGGGGTATCTCCTCGTTAGGACGCAGGAAAGTCTGTACTTTCAAAGTGCTGTGATTCAGGGCTCTGTCAGTCCAGAGCTTCCTGGCTCCACCTTTGACAGACAGGGTGCCGTGGAGCAGCACCGCACATCACGCAGCCAGTCTTCTGCCTGGCCCTGGGTGCTGCCGGCCCTGGGGGAGACCCTCTGCTGCTTGCGTGTAAGCTCTGCAGGCAGGCAACTTCCGTTTCACTCCCCTTCGGTAGCTTGCGAGGTGTGTAATCGATCCCGCTCGGCACTCCGCCAGCACTGACCTGCATGAAATGAATTGCTAGTGGTTATTCTCAGCTATCAGGAACCACGCATAGGTCTGTCCGTCTGCTCTCTCAGCTTCCACATTTGCAAAAATCTAGTTTATCAGATATTCTCCTTTCAGATTTTTTGTATGAAGGAGCCTCCTTCGTTTTATAGGTCAGAGTTACTGCTGGGAGAGGCAAGCGCAGCCTCACTGGCAGTGGAGGATTTAACCTACTCAAGTCCCCAGGAAGTTTGGTCCTGGCTTCCAGCAGTGACTTGCGAAGCTCAGAAGTGGACTTCAGAGCTGGCACAGGCATCTGAACTCAGGCCTTTGTCTCCTGTCTTTCCAGCTTGCGCCTCTCACAAAGGTCATGCCGGGACTCTCCTGTCCCAGGGCTCGGCTCAGATCTGTGGCCAGCTCACAGCACCTCCTGGCTTGCAGGGGGCTAGCTACTCATTTATCGACCTGTTTCTCTTTTCCTCTTTGGTTCTGAAGCCCTGCCGGTTCTCCCCACTCTACTCGACTGCTTCGGACAGCACAGAGGACAGCTATGTGCCCATGCGCCCCAGCACCTCTCCCTCCGCGCCAGGCTCCGACTGTTCCCCCGATGGCTACATCCCCATGAGCCCCTGCTCGGCCACGTTTACCTTCCCCGTCGTCAGCACTGAAAAACTCACCAGCCCCTTACCTGAGCTTCCCTCGGACCTGGAGCCCCCTCCGGTGAACCGCGACCTCAAGCCTCGCAGGAAATGTAAGCCCAGGCCTAAAGTGCTGTTGGCAGCCAGGAGGTCCTGACAGGGGCACGGGTGACCTCCTTTGATAGTATTCTTGGCACTTTTTAAACCACTTCCCGCCCTACAAGAGGGATTGGATTGCTGTGTAAGTGGCTTACAGTTCTGTAACTCGGGTGCGTCCGCAGGCTGGGTTGTGGGCGGAGAAGGGGGGCCCGCCGCAAAAAAAAAAGGACTGGGTGGCCGCGTTAGTGTGGTGTGTGACTTCAGATCCTCTCCGACTGCGAATGACCAAATGGACGTAGCCTGGGAGAGACAGCAGACTAAATCCTGAGGCTCTAAAGTCCATGTGCTGCTGTCTCACCAGCTCCCTGGGTTTCCAGGAACAAGACATCCAAACACTCCAACCTGGTGTGTGGGCTGGTGGTTAAACCTCTGTTGGGTAGGCGCAGCTGTCTTAGTTTTTCTTGGAATTTCCTGTAGGTGCTCTTACTGATGGTAATTTTCCACTCCTGCTTTTCATGGCATTGCCAAAATCTGGGTTGCCTTTCCGGATGATATACCAGGGACAAATTCAGCTCTGCAGTGGAGAAATTGCCTAAACCTACCCTACATTAAAGCTCTTCGGGCTGCAGAGCCACAGGACCACTGAGAAACTGGTTCAGGAAACGCCTTTGTGAAGGGGGGACAGAAATCTAGACCATTGCCCGGAAGCAAAGCAAGCCCAGGTCCTTTCTTAGAGCGTTTTGAGAACGGAGTGGGAAATGTATGTGGGCTGGTGAGAGGAATGATCTTGATGTCCACGTGTAGAACCTTCCTGTTTAGCAGAGAGCCCCGAACCTGTTTTGACCTGTAGGCTGAGCTGGCCTCCCCTCTCGAAGGCGGCGTCTGCGGAGCGGGTTTGAGGCAAGCTCGTGGGTCCTGTGGGCCATCCGCTCTCCTTATGCCCACTGATTTGTGCTGTTATTTTAGGGTAAACGAGGGATTTTTTGCTTTCCAGTGCTGACTGAAGTCGTCATTTGCTACTGATTTCTGTCTTGGTTATATCAGTTATGTTCTGTGAAATACTCTGTTAGCTTCTGGCTGTTAATATCAAATGGCATTTTTCTAAGCAGTCTGTACTTTTCGTTAGCTCTGCCATTGGAAATGAAGTTCCTTTTGTATCTGCTTGCAGCGCGGCCACCTCCTCTGGACTTGAGGAACCTCTCCACAATCCGGGAGCATGCTGCCGTGACCAGGATGTGGACTGTGCCTTAGTAAGTCAACAACAAACCTGCCGTTCCAATCTTTTAAGTATTAATATTGTGGAATGGAGTTAAAAATAACACATCACATTCCACAAGAAACTGTTTCCTGGCAAAGTCCACAAAGAAAAATTCCCCAGGGTTCCTTCCAGCATTCCCCAGGCTTTTGCTGTCGCTAAAACACAAAACTCCCTTTCGCTACAGGCCACTCTGTGCGTTCAGCATCATGCAGGGATGCTCGGTCTGTTTTGAAGGTTCCCTTTAAAATTTGGGAGCTGGCCTGCACTCTGGTGTGGCTGCTGTGATGGCTAAAAGCTTTGCATGCCTTTGGGGTTTTTTTTCAAAGTGATAGACTTATTTTTGTTCCTGAAAAGCTAATACAGCAGAGGAGAACCAGGTAAGATAAAGATCTGCCTGACCTGTAGCTTGGGCGTAGACTTCTGCACAGCCACACAGCAATTCAGAGTTGAGCTGTTGGTGTTTACCCCACAACCTTTTGTCAGTTGTGAGGCAAACCAAATGCTTTTGGTCCCAAAGCCCAGGTAGTATGGACAGGGGATGCTGTTGGGCTCTGAGGGCAGTGAGAGACTCCTCTGCAGGGGGCTCGTGAGCAGGGCAGGACTGCAGCCTGCTGGCTGGAGGGGTCTTGGTGCTACAGGGAAAGGCTGACAGGAGAGCCAGCCATGCTAAGTGTGCATGCAAAAGCCAGGAATCCCCACCAGCCTCCTCTGCATACCCCAGGCACCTGCAAAGATGTGGTGGTTTGCTAGCAAGAGTGCCAGCCAGGGCATTTCCACCCCCCTGCCTCAGACAGTCATTTGGAAGGCACAAAGGACGTGACATGGGCAGTTTCTCAATTGCAGACCCCTCTCTCCCAGCTGTACAGTCCCAAGCTGATTAAGCCCTTCCTCACTGCTGTATGCTGCCTGTTAGAGAAACCCAGTAGCCTGCCTCCTAAGCATCCCTGCCAGGGTGCTGTGCTTAATTAGTGCTGACACAGTGCGGAGTCCTGAAGGATAATAAGCTCAGAGGGAGTCTGCATATCTAATATTAACAAAGTTAAGAAAAGTATGCCCAGAACTAATAAAGCGAAAGGAATTACACTGTTCTTGCTGCACAAAGTGGCCATCTGATTTCCTAATAACTAACCCCATTGTGCTAGCCTGCAGTAATTTACTCACGAGGTATCTGACAGTTGTGCTAGTGGGAGAGATTTCCTTGTACAAGGGCTGAGTCGCAGCCATCTCCACAGCTCAGATAGCATGTGTTTACACTGTGCTCAAAGCCAGACAAGTTCCTCTGCATGCACCCCAGTAGCTGATTAATTCACATCAATCTCAGAAGTGTGGATGCCCACGCTGCTAACTGCCCCATCGGCACAGATTACCCAGACAAATGATACCTGTCTCTGTGCCTCCTGTCAGAGAATTGCTCCCATGTTTTATGCTTTCTGTCACACCAGAGATGGCAAACTTTCATAAATCCCAGAAAAACAAAATCAACAAAACCACTCGTAGCAATACAGCACACTTTTTCCAGAACTAAGGAGTGGTTTTGGACATCCTCTCCATAAAGGCTGCAGCCTTAGTGTGAGTTTATTCACCATATGGACTGTGTCAGGCTTTGGCTTCATTTCAGAGCATCTGTAAGATGCTTCCTTAACCTCTCCTGTGTTTTTCTTCATAGCAATCGAATGAGCTTTATCTCACCAGAAAGAGACGGTATTAATTCAGCAAGAATATTTGCCAATTCAGTTTCCGGAGAAGAGGAAGAAAGTTACATTCATATGGTAATCTTCATTTTCACACAGCCATCCTTTGCTTTATTCTGCTCTGTCACATTGATGGAGAATGCAGAAGTTTGTTTTCTAAGAAAAAATGTTGAGGAGGTTTGTCCTTTGCCTTCTGTTTTTTAAGAAAATGATGAAACGGTTTTAAACCGAAGACACTGGGACCAATTTACGGAGAGATAAGGGGAGCCCTTCTTCTGCACTGCAGAACTCAGCTGTTCGCCCACGAATGTTGCTGAGCAGTTCCAAGAGATCACAGGAATCAGCCATATTTATATGAGAACTCATTAGGGGAAAGGAAAATTAAATCTTTTCACCTTTTAAAAGTGTGCCCTGCAAAATCTCCTAGGAAATGACAGAAAGCCGTTAGTGCACTTCCTAAAGAAACACACCAAATATTGTGCAGAAACAGAACTCCCATTAAAGTCTCTTATTGCTTCTGCTTTGGCTGGTGGCACTAACCCCAATTCCCATCCCACGAAAGAACATCTGTCTTTGTGGCTTCCTTTTCTTCATTCACTCTTCAGCCATATCTTGCAAAAGACCAGGATCTCAGTTTCCTTTAAATTTTAGGTGGAAATGGATCTCAAATCCCTTGATCTGAGCCAATGTCTACACATATGGCTGCGTAGCCGAAGCCCAACAGCAGTGTCTGTAGAAATACAGTGCAAAACTGACCACAGTCTCTGTAGTTTCAAATTCTAACCAACACCTCTACTAGATCAAAACCAGCTTGGGAGGGCAGTTCCAAGTGTAACTACTCCCTGTTGGAATTTTCCAGTCAGATAAAACCTTCTGTACATTTGTGGCCATCTGTGATATTCCTGAGATTAATTTTCAGTTGCTAGATTGGAACAGAATTATCACTGTTTCTTCAAATTCGTAGGAGGATGGTGGTTAAGAGGGCACCCCTGCAAATCTGAGCCTTCCAAGGGTTTGGGTTGAGAAGCTGGACGCAAGTCCTTCCCCGTGACGTTGAAAATCAGCCTGGTTTGCTTGCTTTGCCGGAATTACCCAGAGAAAAAGGGTCTCCCAGTTCCCCTGTGCCATCTCGCATCGGTGTTACCTTGTGGTTAGTCACCAAACGCACCCTTGGCACAGAACATTACGGGGGGGCTGAAGCCCTGCACTTGTGTCCCGCAGGACGAGTCTCCCACCGTGCAGTTGCCGTCCTGCTCCCTTTGAGGATCGCCTTTAAGAGCATTAAAAGTTTCTCTTCTTTCCCGACAGGAACACAGACAGGCAACAACTCCATACAGCGGTGCTTTTCCATGGACGAGGAAATCTAACCTTGACTACTTAGCGTTGGATTTTAATTCTGCTTCCCCATCCCCTGTACAGAAGGTAGGAGTCATCTGAAAACCCCAGCGCCGCCTCTTTGGCCTGCCGGGGGGACACCGCGACCGCCAGCCTCGCCCTGTACGTGTCCTCGGCACCACGAGGAGGCCGGTCCGTTTCCAGCTGGCTGCGTTGGTGGCAGGCTCAGGACGGGTGTGGGAGCGCTATTAGGGTGACGACAAGGTGTCCTGGGCGTGACTCACGGGGTGCCGCCAAGGCGAGCTCGGCAGAGGGCCCGGGACGTGCAGCAGGGAGGGCTTGTGGGCGGGTTTGTTGGTGCTTGCAGCGTCTCTGCGTGCTTTTCATTTTCATCAAGTCTCCAGAAACCCTTTCCTGCTAGTTTTCCCCCCAAGCCTCTTTGCAGTAACGAGTTTACAGCCCAAGGTACATGGAGTACAACCGTACCATCCCTTCTAACGTGGCAAAAGGATTCTTGCACTACCAAAAGCATTTCAGTTTCTTTCGCAATGCTGGGAAAATACATTCCTTGTTCCAAAGAGCTTACAACCTGCCCAGGTGGTGGGTAGGTACCTGTGCAAAGCAATGAACTGTTGTCAGTTTATGCCACTTCACGTCCTGTGTATCATTTTCCCCATCAGCTAGTACTCCCGGATGCAAAAGACTCGAGATTCCTAAGCTTTCTTACTTAAACCCTCCCGGTTGTCAACATGTAGTCAGGTTATCCCTGCCACAGGATCACTGGGATGAGAAGAGAATGGTGAGCTGCCTGGAAATAGCCAGAAGAGCACGTTTCCCTCGCTCCCTGTGCTGGGCTGAGTGACAGGGTGACAGATGGGTAATTACAGCTAAGGCAGGCTGTAAAGCAGTGCTTTTGTCAGCTGATGTCACTGTGAGCTTCAAGGGGAAGTGAAGCAATCAGGGAACAGGGAAAGGGAAAACAGAAAATCAAACCTAGTTTCAGTAGCATCCCTTTTGAACCCTAAAATAAACACCTTGGTTTTTTTCTTCTCTCTCCCACAGAAACCTTTTCTCTCTGAGGAGCAGAGAGTGGACTATGTCCAGGTAGACGAACAGAAGACTCAAGCTTTACAGAACACTAAGCAGGAAAAGTCTAAAGGAAGAAGATTTGGGATCTGGAGGGTTATTTTTTTCCTTGCACTGGAACCACAGTGTTAATGAAGCAGCTATCACAGTCAGGTTCAAAGGCTGAGAGTTGCGAGTTGCTTACGGCCTGTAGAGGAATGGCGTTTTTAATGGAAACCTTTGATTTCTGCTGGAAGTAGTGTGTTGAACGAGTGAGTGGTTCACTGATGATTCAAGACATGCATTACCCTTTCTACTGCCCTTACCAGTAAGCTACATGGTACCGTTTTTCTGGCGTGATTCTGCGACGAGTCATACACTTAATGTTAACAAATCCACTACATGTTGCATTAACCTAGTTAGTCCTGCCTTCTCCCTCTGTTGCATAATCCCTAGTTGCTAAAGCTATCGTTTGATGTTCCTACAAGCACTGCGGGTGCTCAGAGTGCTTTCATGGCAGCGGGCAGCCGGCGGCTATCGGTGACTAATCAACTAAGGGCTAAAATACTGAAACAATAAGAAGAACTTTTGGACTATATAGTGCTTAAGCAAAGAGAATTTTGGAAAATATTTTTCCCCTGGGTTTAAAAGGTCTGACTCCGAGCTGATGCTGTCAGACACTCACAACAGGACTGTGTGCCGATGGGACCGGAACGCCTGGTCTTTGACCTTCTGGACAACGGCCGTCGTATTAAGCTGCTTCTCCCCGTTGTGGCTCATAC
>NW_010261425.1:62325-67684 GCF_000690775.1 Eurypyga helias
CCCCGCTTCGAGGAGCGTCTTATGCCCGCCACAGCCGCTCCTCTAGCAGGAGCCTGCAGGCACACAGCTCTTGGCTGGCCAGAAGGGAAGCTGCGAGCCTGTTTCTGCGAGTCTTGGGAGAACTGGCAAAGGATCAAGAATGCTTTCGTCTCAACTGCAGAAGAAATACCATTGGAATTGCTGGTAGCAATCGTCAAACCGATTGTTTCACTAGACCCACCCCCCCAGAAAAAAAAGAGAATTAGGAAGTGCGGCGTGCTCCGAGGGAGGCCAGCAGGCCTGCCAAAAGAAAACAATGCGGTGTGAGGACCTCTGGGTTCAGGAAGCTTGTCTACCTTGGGACTTGTTACAGGCACTATCTCAGGATCACATATGTGTATAGTTTATAACGTATTTAACTTTAAAAGCTTGGCTGCAGCCTTTATTTTAAGGTGGCGCGCAGCCACTCGGACCATGGAAGCGTGCAGTACCGCGGAGTGCCCCGCGCTGGAGCTGACCTTGCCGGCCTTGCTCGTGCAGGTGAGTCCCGCTAGCCCCAAGAGGCCCGATCCTGCCAGCCAGGACCCTTACGAAAGATGTCCCCTGTGAGAGCGCCAAGTCACTGGCCTCCCTTCACGTGCCTCTTGCTACCACGTTGTGTTACTGTAATCTGACATCCCAAAAATGCTGGTTTACCAAACAGAGGTGGTAGAAATGGCATGGCAGAAACCACCGGTGTTTCAAGGCTCCACGCACCCGTTCTGCTTCAGCCGTTTGGGCACTCTGGGAGGCCGAGACACGCGGCTGAGCGGCTCGTGCTGCTGGGAGAGGCAGCGTAGCTAACAGAAACACCTTTTTTCTCCTACCTCAAGAGAGCTGAAGTGCTTGCAAGTCTCTCTGCTTCTTTCGAGCAAGTACAAAGCTGGGGATCCGTGGTGACCAGGCTCTTGTTAGCTTAACCTGCAAGGACAGTGAGGTCCACCAGCGCCTTTATTGACTCTGGGGCAGCCCGACCTGTGGGCATAAAGTGTCCTGGACTAGAGCTGCTTGGAAACCCGGGGTTTATGCTGCAGATAGTTGACCCTCTATTCTGTCCTACCCTGCTCCTCCCCGCCCCACCAAGTGAAAGTTAATGTTCGTAAAAGTTTCAAAAATAATTCAGACTTGTCCTTATAAATCTTGGCCGGTGTGAAATTTAGTTTGTTAAAACCCGGTTGTTTTGTCCTAAAACTGATTTAGGAGAGCTCTGAGCAACTGTACCCTGGGTGTGGTGTTGCTAGAGGGGAAGTGGTTTTGGGGAGAGGCGATCTGCGCCTCCACGGCGGCGTTGGAGAGAGGCAAGCAAGGAAGGGCCACGGTTACAGAGACACTGGCCTTTCTGTGCCCAAGAACTGCCTTTCGTTCAAGGGGTACAAAAAATACGTGTCACTGGAAGCCTGTGGTGTGGGCTGCAGGACAGGAAGAGTTAAAACACCAGCTAAGACGGGCGTTACAGTAGGGGACAGAAAACACCCAAAAAGGGCAGGAAAATTGCACTCTGTTACTGCAGATCCCGAACTGCGACGGGAGGGCACGGCAGCCTCCGGAAGGCAGTAGGTCGTGTTTGACCGGCGTGTTTCTTTTCATGCCGTCAGAAAATCCTTCCAAAGTGGAAAACCACCGAGTTATTGGAGGCAACTGACTCGCTCGTTACCCTATTTATTGTAAAAGTATTTAAACCGCCACAAACCTGGCTAAGGGATCGTTCCAAGGTTTAGAAAAGAGTGAGCTCTTTTGGTATTTTTTTTCCCCAAAAAGGACATAAACACATGGCTTGGTGGGGACTGTCCCTAGATCAGAAAGGCCCCCTAAGTTCCACGTGTCCCCTGCTTGCCCCCGCCGCTCTCCTATCTCGATCAAACACTGCTCACTGGCTTCTAACAGTCAACTAAAAGCTAAGTTTGGGGGTTTATTCAGATTTTTCATTTCAGATCAGGTTTTACCTGCGGCTCCAGGGTCCGTGTCACGCGTGCTTGTGTAAGCACAACATGCAAAACAAGAGCAATTAAAAAAACACTCCAAAAAGTTCCAAAAGCAGAGCAGTCCTCCCCCCAGGCTTTGATTTTCTTGCTTTTAGTCAAATTCCGTATACTCAGAAGAGAGTAAAGAGGGGGAGGATGGGGGGAGGGTGCAAAAGGCCAGATCTGCTGTGGCAGCCCCATCATTAAGGGTTTTGGTGCGAAGGGAGGCGCCTCCCCCGCCGTAGCACAGGACTGACGTGCCTATGGGCGACCACGCTGCCAGCCGCGGCAGCCCGGGGCCAGCACCCGCACAGCCCGCTGATGGAAAGGAGGGATGCTACGCAGCAAAAAGGAGTCGCGCTTTGATTAAGTCTGTTCTTAAATGCTGACCCCTTGGCCAAAGAGGAAAGAAAACCCGTGAAAGCACCTGAAAACCGAGTCAGCTTTTGACAGCGCCGTGTCTGAAAATGTAGCCCTGGGGAGAGCCCTTGGTGAGCGCTGGCCCTGGGGCCAGCCAGGCCCGTTCTGTGTAGTCACTTCTTTGGTCTCTGGGTCTGATGTGTTGTTGTTTGTATTTCCCTAAAATGTAGGATGGGAGCTGATGCGGAGAGAGGCTCTGCACCTAAATGAGCCTGGGGCAGCCGGCGGTCTCTTGGGAAACGCCTCTTTCCCAGGGGAACTGGCATTGCCCGGCTCAGGGCTTGCGGTGCCTTCTCCCGCACTGCTGGGTTTTCTCATTTAGAAGGGAGAGGACAGCTGAGGGAGCAGAGCCCTTTCGGCTTGATGGGAACTGTGGCTGTGTGGAGTTGCCAGGTGAGGCCCGGTGGCAGGATGAGGTGGAAAACAAGCTAAATGGTTTCAGTCGTGTGGTCACTGTTGGGGTGATGGGCTGGATCCCCCCACTGTTGGCACAGCCGGCGAGCGAGCACCCAGGCATGGCAGGGAGAGACCAGCGATGAGGTGGGTCTCTGAAATTGTCTGTGGCTGCTGAATGCAAAAACCGCCTGGGTCAGACCCCTGCTTGAGATGCAGCCTAAAGAATCGGAAAGAAATCAGTCTGATCCCGACGTCTTTCCGGGAGCGAGCAGGGTTTCAGTACTCACAGGGAGCTACACGTGTGCCCAGGTCTTTCCTCAGTTCGGGTCTCACATGGCCTTACTCTGCTCTCCCCCGACGATCACGCGTTTGAGCGTGGCCTAGCAGGATCCCAGACTCGTTTGCTTTCTGGACTAAACTCTATTTCCCATTTACAACCCCTTTATCACCAGAGGCAGCATTAAGTTCCGTGCTGGTGGGCAGGAACGCTCTACCTGAGAAATGCCAAGAGCCACTTAACTCCGGCCAGGTGCCTGCAGTCAGCTCACTTTTGCCAACGGCAGTGCCGCTCTCTCCCGCGTCACTAATTACATCACAGGTGTGGGTTTTGGAGTCGCGTTCACTTGCAGCGGTCAAAGACCACCAGATGCTGTGATGAGAACAAAGCACGGGGTGATGCCTTTCCTTTGTCCCCCTCTTCCGCCAAACTTGCTCAGGTTAGGTTTAAAAGAAAAAGCCACCAAAATAGGAGACTTTTGCCATGTCGAAGCCAGAATATTTTTTGTTTGAATAAAAATAGACTTTTGTCGTGTGCGAGTGAAGCATTACACGTTCTTTTTTGTATTTGCAAATCTGTGGGGAAGCATTAAACAGTCATCTCTGTTACGGAGGAGTAAGTCACCGACGGAGGGAAGGGGCTCGCCTTCCCCACGTCTCATCGTAACGTCTGTTGTATATATTTGCACATTAAACTGTGTATCTTTTTTCTAATAAATTAATATAAAATCTAGCTGTGATCTTTAACTATTTTGGTAAGTGCACATGCTCATGGGCAAAACTTCCACGTTTTTCATTTAGTAAAAACTAAATTCCGCTTTGTAAATCTCGTCCTAGGCTGCAGCTCCTTCATCTGAATTATTTGGGTGCAAATTCAAACAAGTTTGCAAACAAATTTCACGCTCCTCCGTATCGGGGAAAATTATTCGCAGGTGACTTGAGACACAAAGAACCATGAGGTTGTAACCTGGGCTTGTGTGTGTCTGCAGCCTCGGGGGCCTGGGTAAGGTGCAGCCCCCCCTGCCCACTCCTGCCCAGCCGAGGGGCGTAGGGGGCCGCGCTTACTGACCCAAGTCGTAGGCCACAAGCACAGATTTGTTCTGGATACGAAGACTAGTTGTTTTTTAACCGGATGCTTTAACTGCTCCGTGCTGAGGCGCCTGGTTGCTGTTAACGTCGTTTCCACATGCAGCGAGCTGGGGACGCGGGATCCTTTCAACACACGCGGCTCGGGATTTGGAAGGCGGAACGAGGTGGGCCATGGGAGCAGAGCCGAGCGCTTCTAGCGTCTGACAAGCGAGGTCGCTTGGGAAATGATTTATTTATTGCTTCGGGCAAGTGTCACTTTTGGATCTGCGTGCTTTGTAATCCCGGTGGATACCTACTGCGGTGAATCGAGGGACTTGTCGTGCTTAGGGAGTCACTGATGGAAACTTGGCTGCGGGACTCAAGGAGCACAGACACGTGGAATTCTGATAAACTTACACCCTTGGTACGAGGGAACTGCGTGACATTTGGTGTTCGGTCCTGCAGGGAGGGCAGGTCGGATGTATAGAAGGTCAGATAAAGCCCGACTGTCGGTTCACAAGCTGCTTCCACGTCCTCCAGCGCAGATGGGGATGGCCCTTTCGGCAGGGAGCAACCTCCCTCTCCTGCACCAGCTCCCAGAGCCTTGGAGGGAAGGAAGCTGTGCCAAAGCCATCACCGGCCCGGCATGTCCCCTCCATGGGCTCCTCCCCAGAGCAGCTGAGGCGGTTGCCACGGGGGGGTCCAGAGCATCCTCACAGGCAGAGACAGCCCGGCCCAGGGTGCCCAAGGCCCTCCGAGCTTGCGATCAAGGAACTGGGCTCTGCCATCGACGGTGCGGCAGCGCAGCAGCGCGAGGCTGCGCGGAATTCAGGAAGCTCTCCGACTCCTCACGCCTCTGCGCAAAGTACTTTGGTGATTAGATAATAATAATAGTAAGGGGAAAAAAATGATAGCAAGAAGTGTAGCTGTGTAAGCAGTTGGTAGAATTTGGCCCCTCTAATCACATCCACGGTGTCAAACTGTAAAACGCTTCCTGGCGGCAAAAAGTCGCCGAGCAGCCAGCCAGTTCCCAAATCCCGGTCATCCTCAGGGGCATGAAACACAAACCCCTCCAAAAAGGCAGTAATTGCCTATTTGCCTAAGTTGCCTAATTGCCTAAGAGGCTGCTTTTTGCCTCTTTAGCTCTTTTGGTTAAGAGCGCAGTTGCTTTGGAGGTTTTTAGCCTGAGATGCTCCACGGAGCACTGCCCCACGCCGGGC
>NW_010261425.1:67709-82499 GCF_000690775.1 Eurypyga helias
TTCAGCGCAAGGATCCAGGCCTTGGGCTGCAGTGGTGATAGCCCATTTCTCTCCCGTGGATGTCCAAGAGATTTGGTGCTTTGCTTCTGATTTTTCATGTGGCTTTGAGGGCCAGTGACTCTCGCAGCAGCAGAGACGACAGCTGGGTCTGCGGAGCCTTAGTCCTGCCCTTACCCCGGGCAGGCTGCACGCTGGGTTTTGACGGGATCTGCATTTCCCCGTCAAACAGCATCTAAAGCTCCTCTTCCAGTCGTTCAGGGCAGAGAGTGTGGAGGGACTTGGCTCTACCGGTTGTACATATTTATAGGAGCGCACTGGGTGTCCGCGGCACCGCTCCCAGCCCTTGAGCACAAAGGCTCAGCCCCTCCTCACCCGGGGAGCTGAGCCCTGGCCCTGTTGTGATGCAGGGCGCGACCCAACCTTTCATTCACTGTCCTGTTTTGTTCGGCTTTGATATGTGATTTTCCTTTCGCATCCCATCTCCGGGGAAGCTCATTGTTTACAGCCCTGCCCTGACAGCTCGGGGATCTCATCACTGCCCAAGAGCCTGAGAAGCCCTTGCTCTGCTGCTGGGCCCTCATCGAGGGCTGCAAAGCTTAGCGCAGTTTGGGGGTGCCTTCCTTGCATGTTGTTGAAGTTTGGTTTCATTCTTAACCCAGGAGCTCAGCTCCTCGGAAGTGCCTGTGATGGTGCCGCTATTCAGAGACGCTCGGTTTTGCCACTGCTGCTGTATTTCCTAGCTTCCTCCCCCCCATGAACAGCACGGAGCGATGAAGAAGACCTACTCCGTGTTTTTCCTCACAAGGGAAAAACCACCCATCCCCGACACGAAAGCAGCAGTCCACCCCAGGAGATGCCGCTCTGCCAGCGCCTCGGCGTTCTCAGGGAAGGCACGGAGCGTTCTGTGGAGTTAGGGGACGATGGAAAAGGCAAAACTTCAAGTGAAGGCTGGGCTGGTGGGTGTCTGCTCCCGCTGGAGGAGGTGCCAGAGGGCAAACACACATAGCGTTTGCCGCTGGATTTCCAGATCAAAGTTCAGGATGAGCTTTCAGTGCGACCTTTTGTACAGCCTGGGAGGGACAATTCCTCTACAGAGAGGGACGGAGGATTGAGCAATAACGGGATTCGTAAACCCTCGGAGGTCTCAGTAACTCTTTGGTCTCCTGTTTTGTATTAACGTAGCTTTTGGGGAGCAGCCAGGCTTGCCGGGCAAAGGGAGCCAAGGGGAAGGGGAGCTTCAAACCAGAGTCCTCGGTGGGGTTTGGGTGCCTCCCCCTCTGGGACATCCAGCTGACACCCTGTCGACAGAGCTGAACTGCCTCAGGACATGCCCGACCAGGGCCTACCTTCTCCCTGGTGTGGGCAGCCCTGGGATGATCCAAACTATTTATTTCGAAGCACTGAGCAAGCCCGACATCCGGACGCTGGGAAATGAAGCTCCCCAAAAAGGATAAGGGCTTCCCAGCAGCAAATGGATCTGGCCTCTGGTGTGTATTTTACCCATGAAGCTGAGGCAGTCAGCAGGGCAGCAGGCAGGCTGCTTGCAGTTCAAAAATAAGAGATGTTGTTTTTAAAGGTTTTTTTTTAAATAAAAAAATGGAAGATTCATCATTTCTTTGGTTTGACTTCCTCCACAGTTAGTCAGAAATCATCAGGAAATGCCACCGAAGGAAATCCGTCCTGTTCTGCCTGGTCAGCACAAGGAATGTGCGCACGCAGAGGAGGGCAGCGAGGGGGGCCCTGGCTCTTCCCAGCAGAGCTGAGGGATGCCGCGCAGACGGCTCAAAAGCAAACTTGCATGACCTCTACAGTAAAAATGACAGGGAGACAAAATAAAGATGGATTTCCACAATCAGCACATCCAGAATCGGACTTTTGCACAAAATGAAGATTTGGAATAACCCCAGAAATGTCAGTAAATATTTTTTTCATTATCTATAGCACAAAAGCACCCTTTACCATCCATACACCTCTTCAGACCTTGTTTTGGTCTGAGTGGTTAAATGATACACAAGGCTCATCCAACAGCTTTATTCCTATTGCAGACATGCCCTGTGCTCCTCTCACCGGTGACCACACCGTCCCTCCCCCCCAAACCTGCAGCTGGGCTGGCCCACAAAGTGCCTGAATGTTATTTACCTCCAGCCTCTCTGGATCAAGCTGGGAGAAAGGGAAGTTTTGGTGTTACTCCATCAGGTACGGTAGCCTGTGTGCTTGTAGCTGCAAAAGTGGAGACATCTAAGTGAAAGCACCACGTTTTTCCGCTGGTAACCCTCCTAACGAGCTCTTGCTAACGCTGCTGAGCACAGCTCTTCATCAAAGAAGTGGAGGGAGGAGCGTGCTGAGTGGCTGGTCTGTACTGGGAGGAGGTGAGAAACGGATGTGCTGGAATTTGGAGCCAAGGGAAGAGCAGCTGTATCCATGAGGATCCATTCAATCCTGTAGATGAGATACCACATAGGAAAGGTGAACAACCCCAAAACTCACTTTCGCAGGCTGGTTACGCCTCTTCCAGAAGCAGATGTTCGTGTTCAGAGCAGTGCAGCGTCATTCTACTGCAGTGAGCGGAATGCACCAGGTACGGCAGCGGAGCATCGTCCACCTGCCCTTGGCACCACTCTGGGGCTTGTGCCTCTCCGGAGGAGGCGGCTGCAGTCGGGCTCACCCTCGGGGCTCCTCAGCATCCCAGAGAGCAGAGCCCGACCCGTGCTGGCAGGTCCCCAAGCCGCTGCCCACCAGATGAGGAAAATAACCCTTACCGGCAGAAAGCAGGTGTGTCCCAGCCCTGCGGGTACCGTATCCAAAGCAGAAACAAGCGGAAAGAGGAAACAGCTCTGAATTATGTCATGTTTATCAGGGTTGTTTTTCCTACGAGTGCCTTTGATCCCACTTCCCAGGGAAGCGGCGGGTTCAAGGAGCTCCGTGGTATAAGGAAACACTCGAGGTCCTCCTGCCGGGGAAAGGCTCGGCGGGTCCGGCCGTGCGGTGGGATGGAGCCCGTGCCTGGCCATGGGGACGGCTGTGTGCCCGCTGTCTCTCTAGCTTGAAAGCCCTGGGCAAGCTGCTTTTGCTGCGTGGGTCAGGAGGAAAACACACCCAGCCACACGTACCTTCTCCCTTCCTAAGAGTCCCAGGGGAGAGTCTCACCCCTGCACCTGGGGGAGGGAAACCTGCAGCCTCAGGAGGAGGCAGAAAACATCACACTGAGCTGGAAGTCTTGCCTGCAAACACTGTATTTTAGTGGTAGTTGGGGCATGCTTTCTTAATATTCCAAAAATCAGATTTTCCCGATAACTCTGCCACTTGCACCGCAGCCAAGCGGGATCCTTGGCCTGGAACACATTGACACAAAAGCTTCCCAGCGCTGCGGAGTAGCGGGCGATGTGAGGCGGGATGGGTAACTCCAACCCAGCATTGAGCAACCTGTTTGTCAAACCGCGATCTGGCCGCTTCCCGGGGCGGTGCTCGCTTTCCCTCCACGCCAGCCATCGCAGTACAAAGGGCCAAGGGCAGGGCAGGCGGGGAGAAACCCGGGGAGGAAAGCTGCTCGGCACAGAGTGAGACTGTCCTGGGCAAAAACAAGCCCTGCCCAGCCCGATACCCAGCTGCTGATTCCACGGGGAAATTACAGCCCAGGAGCCTCCAGCACGTTCAGTCCCACTTTTGTAGGAGGCTGCACTGTTATTAATAACCAGCCTCAGGAATTACCACCAGGCAAGGCCAGAGGGGAGAGCCAACGCCAGGATCTGGGGGACCACGGGTAAACCCCAAGAAGTGTCCCTGCTGCTGTCAAGGCAGAGAGGAGGAACCGGTGCTGCTGCCTCCTGGGAGGCTGATCTTCCATCGCGGCTTGTGAAACCTTTCAGGGGGAAGTGGTCGATCTCTGGCTGCTGTTTGGAGTCATTTTCATGGAAGTCTCCAAATAGATGTTATGGCTCAGTGCTGAAGAGGGCATTTTTTAGAAAAGTAAACAAAATGCTGTTGCCACAGACCACGTTTTCTCAAGGAGGGTACATGTACATGGAGTTCAGCTGTTTTCCTCTCGCTCTCTTTCTGCTCCATTTCGCATGTGCCCGTGGCAGAGAGGAACCAGCCCAGCAGCAACTCGGACAGCTTAGGGCAAAGCAGAGGAGAATCCACGACTCAGACCCTCAAGTAAAAGCAATTCATCTGGATTTCTTGTCACAAAAGAGCATTTTTCATCAAATTGGCAAGGAAATCAGTCCAAGTGGTGTTTTGGGTGATGCTAAACTGACCGAAGCCATCACTGCCCGCGGTTGCCCATGGCAGGGGAGTTGGAACTGGATGATCTCTAAAGGTCCCTTCCAACCCAAACCATTCTGTGTCTCTGATTTGGTTTCCCCCTTGCTGCCCGGCGCCTGTTCTGCAGTGCCCATGTACACCAAAGCCTGGGAGACTGCGTGCACTGGCAGCTCTGTGCTGCCAGGATGGGCAGGCTGGGGAAAGGGGGAGGGAAATGCTGGTTTTCCCTGTCACCTCCTCCCGTGCTGTCCCGCGGCACACGTGCCCACCACCAGCAGCATGTGCCGTGATGAGGATGCTGCAGTACACCCGGCCGTGCTGACTTCTGTTTCCAGCCGCACAGGGGAAACAGAAAACATCTTTCTATTTTGATATTTTTATTTTATTGCTATTGGAAACGCGTGTAGCAAGACAGAGCTGGGAGCGCTGGGTGAGCTCAGAGCATGGGTCGGCCTCGGCACGAGGAGCTCCTCCGGTGCCTGGGGCTCCCTGCACCAGGAGATAACGGAGCCAGCGGTATCGGGCTGTGCCCAGGCGCAGGGCTGCTCTGCACTGGGGCACGGGAACCACCGGCCCTGCGGTGGGAACACGCCAACACCCAGCGGCTTTATGGTGGGGGTGCTCCGCCTCCCAGCGCTATCAGCTTCGCATGCGCGAGGCTCTGCAGTCCCTGCTCTTGTTATTTTTACCACTTTCAACCTTCTGAAGCAGGCAGACAACTGTCCGTGTTCACGCAGCTGATTACACCCTGCAGCACGTGGAGTTTGGGACTGTTGGACTCTTGCCCAGATGCCCCAGGGAGGGAGGGCGTTCCAGGGCATCAGGCACAGTGATACCCATCGCCCCGGGAACACGGTGCCCATCGCAGCTAATCTTGGGCTGAGGTTGGTCTGTTGACCCCCACTCCCAACCCTCTTGGGTGCCAGTGGCGGACAGCACCGGCTCGCCTGGAGGTGCCTGCGATAAGTACCCACCCCGGCTGCCCAGCAGCCTCCGCAGCCCTCCCGCAGCCCCACGGCCTCCTCAGCTGCCATCCGGAGCAGAAAGCGATGCCGCTTCCTTGGTGAGCTCCGGTTCACGTGTAACCCTGCTGCGGCTCTGCCCCCGCTGGCTGCTCTCGACTGGGGACACTATGGCTTTCCCAGGGGTGAAAGAGGGGACTCAGGGACCACAAGACTCTGTCGTCTGGACCAAATCAGCCAGTTTTCCACCACCTTTCCATTTTCATTAATTAATTTTATAGGCAGGAGAGGAAAACTTTCCAAACCAGGACTTCAGTTGTGATGGGATGCTTAAGGGTGTAGGGATGGTGAGACCTGTGGTCAGAGGTTGAAGAGGCACGATGGTGCAGTTGGAGAAAACAGCAAGTGGCTTTTCAGCACACAAGTGTCTCTGTCGTCACCTGCACGCTCCTTCAGCCTGCACAGCTTTAATACTTAAAAATAAAACAGGAGGGGGGAACGTCTGGAAAATATTAAGGTCTTGCAAATTTTGTGAGAACAGGTAACCAGGCTGAGAAAAGAGAGACAGGCAACAGAATGGATTAAACCCTGGGAAAAGCCTTAACTGGAGTCTGTGCCTTATTAGACATCAGAAAATCCACTCTTCAGTTAAGGTTTCTCTCTCATGTGGATTCGCTGATGTTTAATGACGCGTGAACTCCCATTAAAGCTTTTCCTGTGGTTAGGACGTTCTCAATGTCTTCTCTGATGTCTTATAAGCAACAGGGTTGTGCTGTGGCCTTGGAGAACTCGGTCTGTCAGTCCCCAGGCACAAACCCACAGAAAGTTATTAACTAGTTTATTTATTACTTCTGTGGCACATGGGGCTGCTTGTCAGATCCAGCATTTTCCCATAAAAACAGAGAAAAGGACAAGAGGGAAGGGCAGGCTGCGTAAGATGGGAGCCATCCCATCACCCTATCCCATCCCACCCCATCATCTATCTCATCCCATCCCATCCCGCAGCACCCGCTGTGGCACCAGCTCAGTCTCCTTCCCGCACCGTGACCAGCCCCTCATCTGTCTCTCGGTGTTCTCACTGACCACTGTGAACACCCTGGTCTGGGTTAAATTCTCCGTGTTGCCAGTATCTTGATTGGGCTCATTTTAGCTTGTATTAGCTAAATTAGTCTTGTATAAAATATCCATGTCCCCGATGATTTGGGACCCACTGTGTTTCAGTGCACTGACTTGGTGCTTGTTCCATCAGCCGTGACAGGTAGTGCCAATAAGCATTTCGGTTCCCAAACACTCGTAACTGCTGTTTGCACCTGCTTCCACTTCTCCCTTGTAGGATCAGCTTTTCAGAGGTTTGGGAGCACCTACTGGCACATCGAGAAGCCTCGAGGGCGTTTCACAAGCACCTTAGCTGTTTGTCCATGATCTTCTACCCGTTGAAGTGGAAGATTGTGCTTTACAGACTCCCCCAACTTTGCCTCTATAAATTCATGCTTAGCCGAATGCCTCGTATTTCTCGTCATTTCTTGTTGCCATCCATGTATTTGGTAGGAAACCAAGGCCTACTGGGCTGTAATTTCCAGGATTGCTGTAGACTGATTTTAGCACCAGACTGTTTTTCACGGGCAGTGTTACATATTTTGGGAAGCTGTGCTGCTGGCTCCTTCCCCCGTTGCTCGGCACAGCACCGTTGCTCACAGTGCTCCTGCCCCAAATCCTTCCGAAAAGCAGCTACGTTCCTCTCCCTCGGCAGGGACGGAAACACTGCAGATCCCCTTTGGTCTGGTGCATTAATTTGTGTCATTTTATTAAGCTGGTGATTTTAGCTTCTTTCTCCAGGGTTACCGAGTCTGTGGTTAAAATGATCAGTGGCAGGGTGGGGAAAGGGTCTCCTGGTCCTGAACAAAAGTCCTCCACGCTTCAGACCTTACCTTTAAGCCCAGCCAGAAAGCAAAGACAGGCCCAAAATGCCGATATTGCTGGCCAAAATAAAAATCCTCCTTCTATGGATTGCTATAAAGAACAGGCTGCCCCTTTCTCTCCTGCTCTGAGGGGCAACATGGATTGCACTGCTTGGAAAATCAGGTTCACAGCCCACAACAAAGCAGGCTCCACTCTCCTGCTTGGAAAGGTTTCCAAAACCTCACTAGTTATGGCCAGCATGGCCAAATCAGCACGAGGCATCCAGCTCGGCATCTGCATCCTGGTCTAAACACCCCTCTTGCAAAGAGGCCCCCTGAAATGAGTGCCCAGGTGATGGAACAGAAAGGGCTAATACGGGGGTCAGCGCTCAGCCCAAACCCTCTGACGTGTTTGGCGCCGGGCTGGCCGTGCCATTTTTTCCCATGACAACTGTTTCCTCAGGTGTCTGCTGATGCCGGCAGCGGCTGTCCGTGTCGACACTGCTCCCGTGTACATACACACACAGACGGGGTTCTGGCGAACAAACAAGGCTTGTCCTGGGACAGTTCCAAAGCCAAACCAGAGCTCTCTTCCCACTCCTTAAACCAAGACTAATCTTCCAAGCCTAAACTTCAGACCCTGAATTTGCATGAGATTCCTCAGTCAGCTCCTGCTTTGCAGAGCCTATGAGCCCTTATTAAATTCATAACATAACAGACCAAACTGGAACAGGTTAAGGTAATTATATTATACTGATTACACCATGGTGTAGTGTTTATTTTGCTCTCTCTTTTCATAAATACTGAATTCTAATGTCAAGGAGAGAAGTCAAAAAAGGGAATTTCATTAACCTTGGTTAAATGCTCAGCAGTAAGAATCAGAACAGCTTCTTCACCAAACAGAAACTCTTTTACAGAGAAGTATTTCAGAAATAATACAGAAATCTCCTCATCTAAGTCATTCTTGACAGCAACACACCTGCAGGGAGCAGGATCGGTCTAAGGGCAGGAACAGCAGCCGGCTGCTCACAGCGGGAGCTGAGGGGCTCCTGCCTTCTGCCTCCCAGCACTTTTGCAACTGTGACACAACTCCAGATTGTTTTTTCCTCCCCCTTCTTTCTTTTCCTCTTTCTTTTCTCCCTTCTCTGCGCAAAGTCAGCAATTTAAAAGTTCAAACTTCAGTTTGGGAGGCAGAAGTTGGAGGTGGCCAGAGGCAGCCGAGCCCTGCCCAGGCCACTGCTCTTGGATAGGAGTGGACGGCAGGAAGGGGCAGGAAGCGTGACTTACCCTCATGTGACAGGAGATGAGAAAACTTGCCAGTCATACACTGCTGAGCACAAATTGCACGTCCGCACAGCACTTGGAAAAGGGGCTTAAAGGTCCCAGGGATTGTGTCCGATTTCGTGCGGTGGGCTCCAAACCCAGCCCTGAAGCAAACCTGGGGGCAATTCAGGGTCTCTTGGTCATCCTGGAGGAAAGAGTTTTATTTGGGATCAGCTCAGTTCGTCACTTCTGTCCTTCCACATACAAAGTGAGACATGAACTCCACTCCTCGGCACTCATCTTACTTTGCATCTCCACTTCTTTTTCCTTGTTCCATTATTTTCACACTCCATTTTCCTGTTAAATTATTCTTTTAAAGAGCTGCTTATTCAGGCCTGTCTCTCCCTGGAATTCTCTCTGATCCTGCACAAAAAACCCAGCTCAGACATAACACTGAGTCTGAGTTTGAGCCAACGACAGACTCACGATCCAATCTTTTGGTATTTTGCAGTTATGCAAGGTTTGGATGAATTTAGCCGTAGAGAGTCCCAGTTCTGGAGCTGTACTTCTGATCCACGTTTTACAACTCAGACAGTTGGAAATGAAGATCTTTAAAGAGACTGGCAGAATATGGTACCTTTGAATCCAAGTTGGACAACAGTGTGTGTGGTTTTTTCCTTTCATGTCTCCATTGAGGCAAAGTTAGCATTGAAATTCATTCTGGCTTTAGTATTTTTAGGTGATGCTCATGTCTCATTTCTCTCCCAGAAACCTTCACATCCGGTAGCCGATTTCAACCGTATCTGACAGCAGTGAAGACCCCCAAGGCTCTCTGCTTTTGAAATCATGGAAAACAGGGAGCCAGGCAGAAAGTACTCCTGGTGCCCTTGCAGGGAGAAAGGCTGGGGCGGGGGTTCACTTCTTGTCAGGGCCCAGAGCAGCACTGGGGCAGGAAATCAGCCTCGAGCCGCCCCTTGA
The DNA here is from genome assembly GCF_000690775.1 of Eurypyga helias. Classification (NCBI taxonomy): domain Eukaryota; kingdom Metazoa; phylum Chordata; class Aves; order Eurypygiformes; family Eurypygidae; genus Eurypyga; species Eurypyga helias. The sequence continues at coordinate 77,074 of NW_010261425.1, forward strand.
GCACCCAGGAAACCCGGCTCTGCCACTGCCGCTGCCGCTCACAGAGTTGCGTTTCCTTCCCTTGCGGGCAGCCGCGGAGGTGAGGCCTTTCTGAGACGCTCCAGTGTCCTAAACTGTGCGAGAACCAGCCTCGCTTTCAGCCCACCCTTCGGCGGAGACCCCTTACCCAGGAAAGAAGCTAACAGCAATGGTTTAATTCTCTGAGGTTTAAACTGGGAATTAACAAATCTGATTAAATTTAGAGGTTTATAATTTTTAGATAGCAATCATAGAATCATGGAGTACCAGGTTGGAAGGGACCTCAAGGATCATCTGGACCAACCTTTCTTGGCTGAAGCACGGTCTAGACAAGATGGCCCAGCACCCTGTCCAGCCGTATCTTAAAAGTGTCCAGTGTTGGGGAATCCACCACTTCCCTGGGGAGATTATTCCAGTGGCTGATTGTTCTCACTGGGAAAAATTTTCCTCTTGTCTCCAATCGGAATGTCCACAAGAGTAACATGTACCCACAAGTGGTTTTCTCTCACCGCTGTTCAGCAAAACAACAGTCACCGGTAAGGTAGGTTCTGCAGCGTGTTGGATTCAGTGCTGCTGAGCAGATGGTATTTATTGACAAACCTGCTGCTAAACTGTTTGCCTTCCCGGGGCTGTAGGTGCAGCCAGCCTGAAGCACATTCACTACTCATGACTAAAATACTCATTTCCCTGGAAAACCATCTGTGTCATCCAGTCATGGCAGAAGCCCAGAAACGTCACATTCCCTCCGCCGCTGCCGCCTCCCCAGCACCATTTATACGTGCCCAGGCCTGGAGTATGTTTCCTGTCTCCTTTCTGAAGCCCTTATCACCTGCCCGACAGTAAACACAGCGCAGCAAGATGAATGAGACATGAATTGTACATATCACCTCCATTTTTTCATCCTTACAAGTATGAACTCAAGGCCAAATGTGCAGGAAGAGTGGCTAAGAGCAAGATTTGCTAACGGAATGGCCTCAACTACACTGTATAATGCACTGCTTTCCCAGGAAAGGGATGAAGGAGCGAGAAGCGGGCAAGGAGTATTACAAAGAGGTACTGATGTGGTGCAAGCACAAGAACGGCCAGCTCCCTCATGTAAGATGTGCTGTCGTTCTGGCTGCAGTCTGACAGAGCCTCGGAGGCAGCGACCAGCGGACGGGCTCGGATGGCTCCTGCAGAAACACGGGAAACCTCATCCCTCTCCGCTGCACTGCAGGGGCAAGGTGAGGGAGAAACCTCAGCCCTAAAAACACCGACACGTCCTTGTCTCCTTGGGACCAACGACGCCTTTGGCACTGGGAGAGCTGAGGGACAGGTGGGTAAGGAATCACTCCATCGCACCCTAGGAGCTATTTACATACCTCTCAATTAAATTTTTATGCAACAATTTGTGTAGCTAATTGTGCATCTGTCATGGTGTCATGGTACAACTCTGTAAACACATCTTTAATTTAGGATGATGAATGCACCTTGCCACCCCACCCTAGGGGTGGTAGCTTGTACTTCTTTTTCCTTATCTGATTCAAAATGTGTAGAATTTCACCCAGACACACTCTCTTGCTAACACAGTAAAGTTCTGCACTTCATTAGAAATGGAGATGATACTCTTAAAGTGGATAGATGATGGCCCAGACTGGCTTGTCACTGATTTCCTCCTCTCTGTACTGACAAGAATTCCTTTTCCTTCCCCAACAGATTCATAAGACATCAGATGTCTCAGTATTCTCATATCTGCCTAAGTCTTGAAAAATGAGAACAACACCAAATGGACAATGGGTATGAACACAGAGGTTGCCCAGAGAGGGTGGGGAAACTCCTTCCTTGGATATCTCCAGCACTCTTCTGCACAGGGACCTGAGCAACCCAGGGCACCCCAGGCTAGTCCTGCTTTGAGGTCCAGCAGTACCACATGACCTCCAATGGTCCATCCCAAAATACATTCTCCTGCATTTCTATGACCATGGAAAATACACCTATGGTACCTTTTATGATTTGGAATAATTCTCTCGAGTATCCCACCCCAGCATAATTTGTTGTCTGGAGTAGGAATTACACAGGCACTCCAATTACTGAATTAAGCAGAAGGAAGGCACAGCTATGGAGCACTCCACCGAGATGGTCTGAACGCCGATAAAAAACTGGCTGGCATTTCCTCCTGGTTGGCTTTCAGGGTTTATAGACTGTGCTCAGCTTGCTGTGTTGGCCTGGGCAGACCGTCGGTGCTGGAGGGCACGATCTGCAGCCGTCCACGCTGCGCACCGCACGGCTTGAACCTGGAGCAACTCAATGTGCCGACTGAAGAGGGACATTTGAACTCATGTTGGGGCCTGACTAGCCCACTGAGTAAAGACAGAGATGTAGCAGCGGGAAACACTCAACTCTGGCACTTTTATGTGAAATTTAGGCTTTCTAAAACAGAATAAAATAAGAGAGTCCCTGCTGGGGGTGGAAGCAGCACAGAATAGCTGCTGTGCTTCTGCTCACACCCTCACTCATTGCGAAATAACTTCTCTGTTTAGACAAGCCCTAAGAGATGTAGACATTTATAATGCGTATTTAATCTTTCCATCTCTTCTTTTCTTACTGTTTTGATGTTTCCTCAGGCTTTGAAGATTCAAGATCTTTTTTCTTTTTTTTTTTTTTTTAAATAGGCTGCTAGAAATTGCCTGCTGCCAGTCGGACTAGAGCTTGTAACATTTTACAGCACAGGAAGTGTTCAATATTTCAATAGCAGTGACCAAGTTTTAACGCATTTATGCCCCTAGGTTTATTAAAAACCTAAACTCACAACATCACGCACCCTGCATCATAGGATGTACAGTGTACGGTGCTTTTCAATGGTATCAAAAGACAGACAGCTCTACCGGGGAGCAACCCCTTCTCACCTCTGCTTTTGCTTTATTGAACTGCCCTTGTGTAAATCTGTATGTTGGGTATAAAGATGGTTTAAGGATGTAGTGTACGTTGTAAGTGTTGGCAAGCCGTCCTCGTCCCCTCACCTAGTTGCCGGTAAGGAATGTGCTGAAGCACTTAATAAATGCCCCTGTGGTGTACAATTATTATGAAAGGACGGGAGATTTGTAAGTATTAGTGAAATATACAGTACTGTGGGTGCAAACATCCCCTACTCTATTGCTTTAAGTACGTATAATGCAGTAACAGAAGGTTGGGTGTTTGCTGTCTAGCACACACATTTATGGAGCATCTCACTTTAGGGATAATGTAAGCAATAAAGCTTTAATCAGCACCCTGAAATACGAGTTGACTGTCAGAAGCTGCTAGATTTTTGTTTATAATGCTAGTATTCAACGCCCTCCTTGTTACTCTCCCTACTTTTTGTGGGTTTACTTCAAAGTTGTGCCCTAAAATAACTCTTGGTGCATCTGCACATCTTCTATTTGTGAGTGTTCATGCTTATATTAATGTACTACTAATGAAGAAGTTAAAAACTTACTCTTGCGTGAAATGGCAGGGGAAAACTGAGTGTTCTGAATGAGTAGTGATGCTTTACCTTCCTCACTGTATTGATTCCGGCTGGAATGGGGTTCATTTTCCCCACAGCAGCCCCCATAGCGCTGTGCTTTGTGTTGGCAGCTGGGAAGGTGCTGGTAACACCCAGCGTTTTGGCCGGTGCTGAGCAGTGCTGCACAGCGTCGAGGCTGTCTCTCCGACATTGTCCCGCACGAGTGGGCTGGGAGTGGGCAAGATCTTGGGAGGGGACAGAGCCAGGAGAGCTGACCCCAACTGACCAAGGGGGTATTCCAGACCAGATGATGCCTGCTTGGTAATAAAAGCCGTGAGAAAAGTTATTATTATGATATTTGTCTTCCAGAGCAACCGCTACACATGCTGAAGCCTCACTTCCTGGGAAGTGGTTGAACATTAACTGCTGATGTGAAGTAGAGAATAAATTCTTTATTTTCCTTTGTTTCCGTGTGCAGCCTTTGCTTTATTAAACTGCTTTTATCTTGACCAACATGCTTTTTATTTTTTCCACCCCCTGTCGTGCTGAGGAGGGCAGTGATGGAGCAGCTCAGTGGGCACCTGCCCTCCAGCCAGGGTCAGCCCACCACAAAACCTCTTTGTCCTTTTAGCCAGGCTGTGAGCTGGCGCGGGGACCGCCAGGCCAGGAGGAACGAGGGAGCACAGAGCCCATAATTTCTGGGCTGTTTGCATAACCCTGCTTGTGCAGTGCCATTAACGTGATTGATAGTGGTTTGAAACATTTTCCTGATAAGAGTCCAGCTGCAATGGGCCAGTGTTCCTATCGGAGGCAAAAGCTGTGCCCGTGCTCCTGTTTGCTCTCCAGAAAATGGCAAACAAGTGAACACACACGTAGTGAACCACCATTCCCCGCCCAGCCATTTCTGGCTGGACCCATCACCCGGTTCCTGTCTCTCCTGGTTCTTTAGTGTGATTTCAAACAGGTCGAGGGAGGGGATTCTGCCCCTCTACTCTGCTCTGGTGAGACCCCACCTGGAGTGCTGCGTCCAGCTGTGGAGCCCTCAATATCAGAAGGATATGGACCACTTGGAGCGAGTCCAGAGGAGGCCACGAAGATGATCAGAGGGCTGGAGCACCTCTGCTATGATGAAAGGCTGCAAGAATTGGGCTTGTTCAGCCTGGAGAAGAGGAGGCTCCGAGGAGACCTCATTGCAGCTTTCCAGTACCTGAAGGGGCTACAGGGGTGCTGGGAGAGGACTTTTTACAAGAGCCTGTAGTGATAGGACAAGGGGTAATGGGTACAAATTGAAAACGGGGCGGTTTAGATTAGATATCAGGAAGAAATTCTTCACAGAGAGGGTGGGGAGGCACTGGAACAGGTTGCCCAGAGAAGCTGTGGATGCCCCATCCCTGGATGTCTTCAAGGCCAGGCTGGATGAGGCTTTGAGCAACCTGGTCTAGTGGAAGGTGTCCCTGCCCATGGCAGGGGGGTTGGGACTGGATGATCTTTAAGGTCCCTTCCAACCCAAACCATTCTGTGATTCTATGATCTAAGACCCATCTGCTCAACATCAGGTCAGTGCCAGGCAGCATCAGCAGCCCAACAGGTTTCATGCCATCCAGGCGTTCCTCCCGAAGCCCCTCGGCAGCCCCGCAGAGCAGCCCCCAACCAGGCTCTGGGCAAGGCCCCAGCAGGGCTCGGCCTGTCAGCAGACACCCCATGGGTTCGGCAAGGGCCAGGCTCCTTCGTGTCACGCATGTTGCTCCCGCACATAAAGTCCCCAGGAGGAAAGTTTTCCGAGGAGTTCTTCCTTGAGTCTCCCCTCAGCAATTCTGTGGGGTCCTTCCCCACGTCTGGCGCGTCCCGGTAGGTCGCGTCTCGGCAGCCGTGCTTCTCCTACTCCAGGAAATGCCGTGAAGACAACGAGGCTCCGCATTTTGCTTTCACACCCCGCGGGTGAGGC
>NW_010261426.1:0-1777 GCF_000690775.1 Eurypyga helias
CCAGGCGGGTGGGTGGCTGGGAGCGGGCCGGGTTGGAGAGGTTGCGTCCACGCGCTGGGGTTTGCTGCCAGACTACGGGTCCCGGCGTGCTCCGTGCCTGCTCCGCTGCCTGCGTGCTGGGTGCTGCGGAGGCCTCGCCGGGAGGGTGCGGGGAGCAGCTTTTCCTTAGGCCCATGCCAAGCAGGCTCTGGCGAAAGAGGACAGCACTGTGCAAGGACAAGGGGGAAGTGCCACGTTTTGGCTTTGCCGTGAGGTACAGATTGGCCAGAGCTATTCCACCGCACGGGAGAAGGTGAGAAGACAGGCTGGACTACATGTCTGGGAGCGTTTGCCACATGCTTTGTCCCTGGGGTTCCAAACACCACGTGTCCTCATGCCCCGGCAAAGGGAAATGGGAGGTCTGGGAAGTCGATCCATGCTGCTCCACGCTCCGTGTCTGGAGCAGCCTTCCCTTGGATTCTCCCAGAGCCGCCAGTACGTGGGGGATGACCAGAACCAGAGCCATGCTCCCTCTTTGTGTCAAGTGGTCCTACAGATGTGGGCCTCTCCTGACCAGGCATCTGCTCTGCTGATGTCTCCAGGCTCATCCCTCGCCTGGCACGCTGCCCCACGGTACACGGGGACGTCTCTGTGCGTGCCCTGGCCCTTCTCCCAGCCCCCCAGACCTGCACGGTTTGCACATGCCAGCCAGATGCCATCGCTGTGCTGCCGTTGCTACCCCATCCCGGGCCCCTCGCACTCGTTTTTACCCCCTCCACCCTAGAAATGTCGGTGCTGGGCTGGCAGCTGTTTCCACCCTCCTGCTGTGCCCGGTGGGTGGGTGGCATCTGCTCACCCTTGGGTGGGGGGGAGGAGTGGGGCAGGGTGAGGCAGGAGCAGGAGATCAGGGTGAGGGATAAAGCCAGGCCTATTTTTATGCTGCAAAGTAATTACCAGAGCTTTCCAATCCTTAATCTGCCGAGAGCACCCCGGTACGATTGGATCCCTCCCCGAGCCTGGCAACAATTCTCCCATCACACGTCTCCTGCGTCAAAGCCCTGTAAACTCCCACGCTTGGGCTCACACTGGGATACATGTGCTGCAGAGCCACCGGCATGTCTGTCCCCCCTTCCCTGGCAGCCCCCAGCTCGGGAACAGGGATGGGGACCTCATTTTGGACCTTGGTTTGTGGCTGGGAGTGGGGAACCTCACTGCTGACCCCAGCGGGGCGGGATGCAGCCTCGCACCCTCGGCCGCCTTGCTCAGCCACCGTGGGCATCTCTATCCCTGCACCTTGGCTGCAGCTGGTGGGTAGATTGATGTCCCAACCCCATGAACGCACTAAATCCGGCGTGTTTTGCCCTACAGCTGCCCCTGGGGTTTATTGGCCAAGGTTAGCGGCCCACACGGCACCCTCCAGCACCCAGCTGGCTCAGCTTCCCGACGGCACGGCTGGGGTCTGGGGGGCCCGTCTGCCGGTGGCGTGCGGGGCAGCAAAAAAAGCATCGTTCCCAGCCTCTCCCTGTCCTGTCACCGTGCCAGGGGGTTGCTGAAGAACCTGTTCCATAGCTCCCACCACAGAGGAGGAAATTGCAGGCGGCATTTGCAGCAGCACCTTTCATCCCAGAGCTGGGGAACTGCTTTGCCTCTGCCTGCTCTGGGATGGATTGCGGGAACTCATCAACCCAGGTATGGAGGTGAGGGCTTGGGAAGGCTCTCGCCTCCCTCCGCTCACCCCAATCCCGGCGTATACCGGCTCCCCCGCACCCCCCCCCAACACTCGAGTGGTCCGGGCGCG
>NW_010261426.1:1854-2463 GCF_000690775.1 Eurypyga helias
CCCTTGTCAAATATTTGGCAGTATCCCTTACTCCATCCCTCCCGGTGCTTGGCAGCAGGGACAAAGTAAACTTGGCGGTGTGCTGGACACAGTGCCCCCCGAAATGCTGCTTTTCCTGATGCCCAGGGTTGCAGAGGGTGAGCCACCTTCAGGGCATCCTCGGGTGACCCCACCAGTGTCCCTTCCCCCTGCCTGGCAAGGACGGGGCTGGCTGGGAAGTCGCCCCGGCTGACGCCCAGAGACGATGGCCATAAAAGGCCCTGAAACGGAGGAGCTGGACAGGGGGGCGGGCTGTTCCTCGTGCCCAAGCAGGATCATCCCATCTGCCCACGCAGGCCAGGCTGGCCAGTATGTGGGAATAGGGGGCTGGAGGGAGGAGAACAGCCCCAGCAGCCCGGAGCAGAGTAAGGGGTCTGGGGCACACCGTACTTCCATCTGCCTTCCCCTGCTTCCCTGACGGACACGTTTGGGCCATGCCCCGACTTGCCGGGAATCTGCGTCGCCTCCCACGGGGGGCTCAGGGGAGGAATAAAGCTGCCTTTTCATCGGGCACCTGAGCTGTGGGGCAGCGGGGGCCGGGGGGGCGAGTGCCACACAGTGGGCTCCCCC
>NW_010261426.1:2510-2952 GCF_000690775.1 Eurypyga helias
TCGCCCTTTGTTGGGGGTTTGCATGCCCGGCCCCCTTCCCAGCTGGTGACATTTTACCACCTCCACATTCACATGGGGATTCAAAAGGGCACAGATGCACCGTGAAACCGCAAAGCGCTGCCTCCCCCCTGCTCCCCCTCCCCAGCGCCTCAGCATCCCCAGGGAGGCAGGACCGGGATGCACGCACCGGGAACCTCCATCTGGGACTATTTCAAGGGCTCCCCGCCAGCCCTTGGGGCGCCTTCCACCCTCCTGCTCCTCCCCTGCCATCAGCCCTCCCATCCCTTTGGGACCCTCTTGGGGTCTTTCCTCCCCATCCCTGGCCCGGGGAGTTTTGGCATGCCGGACACCCACTGGTGGGAGATGAAGGGAGAGAGCATGGGGGCGTTTTCCAGGCTGGTGACGCTTGACCTTTCGGAGATGGAGCCGTGTGGGTGGTACC
>NW_010261426.1:2997-3606 GCF_000690775.1 Eurypyga helias
GTGCTCCCCGCGGGCTGCGGTGTTTGGCCTGTCTGTGGGTGTAGCCGGTCTGTGGGATGCATGGAAGTCTCCAACCCTTCGGAGAGGTCCCAGCACGCAGGCATCCAACTCCTGCCCCTTCCCTCTCGCTCCCAGACCTCCGAGGGGGGGTTTCCCTTGAGGACCTGGGCGAGCAGCCCAGTTTCTCCCAGCCGGTCATTGCCTCCACAGGGGCCTTGGGAAAACAGCCTGTAAACAAGCAGCCGGAGAGCGTGAGTCACAGCGACTGAGAGGGAAATAAATGCAGGAGGGGAATTCACAGCGTGCGTTGGGTCATGGGGGCCAGCCCAGCCTCTCCCAGCCACGGTGGGTGCCTCGCGTGTAGGTGCTCCCCCATGGAGCCAGCCGTCCTGGGAAGGGGTCATTATCCCACTGACCAGCTGTCCAGTGAGCTGCAAAATGGAGATCCAGCCCTTTTTTCCCCCACCAAAATCATCCCCTGATCCTTCTCACTTGCATCCCAAGGGATGAGCCGTCACCGCTCCGGACTCGGCCGCGTTTCAGCACAACAGCCATGCAGATCTCTTCCCCGCTGACGGTCACACCGCCACGGCTATTTTTGGCCGACGC
>NW_010261426.1:3631-4380 GCF_000690775.1 Eurypyga helias
TCTCCCAGGCGCTGCAGCGCACCCCCTTTTGGGATTATGTCGTGCGCGGTGGGTAGCGCTTGGGTGAACAGGGCTGCCTTCAGCATCCCCTCTCCCGGCTGCCAAACACCCGCCAGCTCCCCGCCGCGTGTAAAGCAAGAGTGCTATCTAGCGGCTAATCCCACGGGGGGGGACACGAGTGACACGGGATTAACTTCTGCAAAGGCCTCTGGTGACACTGGGGTCACCTGTGAGCATACCCGTACCGTCCCACTTTGGGGATTGGTAGTCCAATGTAGTGAAAGGTTTATCCAGGGTCCAAAAAAGCTGCTCTTTTCCCTGGCCTCCCTTGAGGCTGGAGGGACACTGGGGCCTGGAGGCACGGGACGGGGTACACAGGACCCGGGAGCGTGTTTGCCGGGGCGAAAGGCAGTTGGGGGGGGAAGGATGCTCGTTAGGAGGGATGAAGGGTTTGCTTGAGGATGTGGGAAGCATCCCATGCCAGATGCTTCGTCCAGGACACCCTCTCACCCAGCTGCACCCCGAGGAGCACCCGTCCAGAGCCTTTTCATGCTTCTCCCTCCGGAGGTGACCTCCAGCCCTGTCCCCCAGCAGGGTGGGGGCAGCCGTGTCGGGGTTAGTGCCCCCCGCCCGGCGAGGCTTGGGGGTACCGCGGGGAGTTCGAGGGGGGGTGTGTGTAAAAAGGGGCAACTCAACCCCCCCAAACCCCCGGGAGGGACGGCCGGGGCTCATTTCCTTAGCCGACCCTC
>NW_010261427.1:0-489 GCF_000690775.1 Eurypyga helias
TCCGACGCGAAATGGATTTTTTTTTTAAGAGTTCTAACAGTGAGAGGCAGATGAGAAGCTGTGGCACAGATCTGGGGGGGAAAAATAGTTTTAACAATTTTTCCCCGCGTTGCTGTTAAATATTTTCATTATTGTAACTGGGGGTTTTATTATTATTTTTAAAGGGGCGGGGGAAAATGAAAGCTCTTCTCTTCTGTTTAGCTAATAAAAGTCCACGCAGTTCAAAGTTAACAACGGAATGCAGTGGGCATGGGGAAAGTTTTGGGGGAAGTACAAATGGATCCTTTTTCTCTTCGTTTACGTTCTCTGTTTGCTAGATGACTTTTTTTTTTTTTTCCCCCTACAGCAAACACTAACAAGGGAAGCAGCTTCCTAAGGACACAGTTACCATCGGCAAATTCTGGCGAGGGACGTGATGCAAAAAATGATGTTATTTTTCCTGGGAGAGACCAGGCGGAGGACAGACAACAAATACTCAAAGCCTGTATT
>NW_010261427.1:696-2728 GCF_000690775.1 Eurypyga helias
GGCCGGGGGAAGGCAATGACTGTCCCGCAGGCAGAGGCCCGGCAAGCGCGGCACGTCGCCGTGCCTGTCGCGAGCGAAGTCCCAATGGGGACTGTCCTTCCTGGGCAGGGGAGACGGTGGGCTGCTCCGGGCCGCGGAGGAGCTGCAACACGACCCCGGGGGCAGGGGGGATGAGGGACGCGTCCTGCCACTTGTAAACTGGGCGGATGCTCTCAGAGATCGTCCCGCAGGCAGAGGCCCGGCAAGCGCGGCACGTCGCCGTGCCTGTCGCGAGCGAAGTCCCAATGGGGACTGTCCTTCCTGGGCAGGGGAGACGGTGGGCTGCTCCGGGCCGCGGAGGAGCTGCAACACGACCCCGGGGGCAGGGGGGATGAGGGACGCGTCCTGCCACTTGTAAACTGGGCGGATGCTCTCAGAGATCCGACCTTAGCTCATGAGCTCATTATTCTTATTCGTGTGCATAATACACTGCCGTGCAAAGCAGTGCTGTTTTCTACACCTTCCACAAAACGGGTCATTATAGAATTGAAGTTGTTGGTTATAAACCCGTCCAAAGACACGGTTTTCTGGGACACCGAGGGGCTCTCGCTGGAGCAGAGGTCCCGACAGGGCTCAGGTCCTCTGCGGGCTTCGCTGCGGCTGCACCGTGGTTTGCTTTGATGTAACAGAGCTCAAAACACTCCGAAACCCTGTGCTGTTGATGCTTCTTTCTTGTGGCGGCCTTACTTAGAATGTCGTGAGCAGAGAGAAAATTTCACCTCATATATTGCAAGACGGAACACAACGAGAGATTGCAAGACAAATGGAAAGATGTCCGGAGAAATAAAGCCTCTCGTTTCTCGGGACTTCAGTGTGTTGGCAGTGTTTTCACTAGAAAGCTGCGTCCAGGGACATAAAAGGATGAGAAACTTGTGCCTTGACGAAGCGTCCTCCTAATTATGTAGGTTTCATGTCCTGAGAGTAAATACTGATTCGGCTTATAACCGAGGGAAACATGTAATCACGTCTGGCTCACTTCTTAGCTGATTATGAAAGATTAATAGCAATTAAGTGGTTAGAGGTAATGAACGTGAACTCGTGTTTACCATCCGGTTGTTGCTGTGATTGCTGGCACCCGTTTGCCATTCCTCACCCCGATTCCAGAAACTGCCAACGATTATTAGAACTGCTACAAAGCGGGTCTGCGGGACGGGGGACTCTTGCGCGACCTGCTGCGCTCCTGCCCGTCCCCTCCGCGCCCGCGGCAGCCCAGAAGCTCTGAGCACCCGCTGCCGCCTGCCCGGGCTGCTCAGCCCCAAACTTTCGGGCACTCCCAGCCCCGAAACCGTGTCCGCAATGAGTTTCACCTCCACAGCGGCTGCCTCTCTTCTCTCCTGCGCCTGAACCTCTGTCGGGACATGAAACATGGCCCCAGCTATATGTTTTTCAGCGGGCGCGGAGTTTCCCTTCCCTTCCCTGTGGAGTTGCCGTCTTTCCCAGCAACTTGTTGCCCTCCGCGCCCGAGAGAGGGTTGTCTGCAACACGCAACACGCAACCACGGAACGACAGGAGACGGCCCGGAGGGGCAGGGGATGGGGTTGGGACTCGTCTTCGGAGACTTCTCTGTTTCCAGCCTTCGCGCTCCTGCAATTTCCATCCCGACTCAGCGGGTGAGTGGAGGGAGACGACAGAAGAATTTGCCATAGTCTTGGGAAGTCACCCCAGAACAGCCGTCAGCATAAGCAAACGCTGCGTTTTAACTAGGCTGCCTTACCACGACACGAACTGACACTGCAAGGGGAAAAAAGCCACATTTAATGAGTGCCAGGTTTAGCATCTCGCTCTGAGCACAGATCCGGTGCCTTTTCCTGGCTGGTAGCAACATACGGGGGGGGCAAAAAGGGCTGTCTTGCACGGACCGAAGACTCCGTGGAGCCAAGCAACCCCTTCTCCCCTAAAACAAAGCCTTTCTCCTCCATACATCACCAGGAAGGAGGGAGGTGGAGAGGATGGGATACAAAGAACGTGTGGGGTTTTTCCCCCTGCCGCAGAC
>NW_010261428.1:0-265 GCF_000690775.1 Eurypyga helias
CTGTCCCGCCCGCCCCCCTTCCTGGTTAACCACGCCCCTTCTTGGCTCAACCACGCCCCTTCCCAGTCCAACCACCGACCCTTCCCAGTCAACCCTGCCCCTTCCCGGTCCAACTGCTGACCCTTCCTGGTCAACCGCTGACCCTTTCTGGGTCCAACCATGTCTCTTCCGGGTCAACCACCACCCTTCACGGCTCAACTGTGTCCCTTCCCACTCAACCCCCTTTCACGGCTCAACTGCCACCCCTTCCGGATCCCACTCTGCC
>NW_010261429.1:0-28253 GCF_000690775.1 Eurypyga helias
TTGGGGGAAAACAAGGCACAGGCTCGGAATGGGACGCCTCAGCTGAGAAAGCAGCTGGTGTTGCTGCTGGGGGGCTGCATTAAGCATATGGGTGTTACCCAGGCAGCATATCAAACACGGAGCAAGATAATATTTCTGCCCAAAAGGCATGGTCAGGTTCTATGAAGGTGGTTCCCCCCCCACCTTCCAGATACAGGCGGATACTGCTGCAGAGAATAAAATCAAATCCAGTGCCATGGAAAAGCCAGACCGAAGATGTACGCAGCTAGGGACAGCCCTGGTATGGCACAGAAGTGTAGGAAGTCACAGCATTTCTGAGCAGCAGCAGCAGCAGCAGCAGGAGTGTCTCCGAGCAAGTGTCAGAGTGTCTTGGCAACAGTTCAAGATGTCTGCAACTTTCCCTCACTTAGGCAGAAAACACGTCATGTAGGCAGCGCAGTGGTGCGTGAACACAGCTGCGTAGGCTTGGTTTGGAAATACTTGCATCGAAAGCAAAGGCTTGTTTGGTTGGTATAAGGAAACTGGAAATTTTGTGGCAGAGGCTATGGCATTTCTCTCGCTGGCCATTAATTGGTTGTTACAAATCTGCAGTGCAGTCATGGTGGTGTGCTTTGGGGTGGTGGTGTTTTTTTTTTTCTTTCCCCTCCTCCTTTCCTCTTTCTTCAAATTATTTATTCTAATAGTAATATTAGTTTTAAGTGGTGTAGAACATGAACTAGTTTCTTTGGTAACCAAGTCGGTTACACGCCCACACAAAGTTAGAATCTGCTAGGTGCAGACATTTTCCCTTTTAGAAAAGATGTGGGTTTTGAAAACCACAGCAGTAGGGCAGCAGTATATGTTCTCTGGGAGTCATTCCAGAAAAAGTTCCGTATACCATATGCAGATTTATATCTAAGTCCTGATCTTTTGTTTATGCACGCATATGGAACTTGAATATATTACCTATATATTGATTTCTCCATTGGCTTCTGGAGTATATACTTTCTTGTCCCATTATTTCATCCTTCCCACTTTCCCTCTCACTCCTTGCCGCTTGTAGGGAGACTAGGTGGCTGTGAAAGAGCACGCAGAAGGAATACAGCACAGGTGAATAAGCTTGCAGATACATGCTGCATTGCTACTTACTTTATTCGGCGTAAGAAAAAATTTGCACTGTTCCTTAATCTGTCCCCTGAAATTATAGAGGTGAACTACAGTGGCTTTTGTAGAAAGCTTTTTAGGGATTTAAATATAAAAGTGGCCTTTGCATTTGTGGTAGTTTTTTGAAAGCAAACAGGCACATTCAGGATTAAAATTAATTTGTGAATATGAATTGTAACAATTAATATGATAAATAATGCCTATCGTATTACCTTGATCACAATCAGTTGTTTAGTCTGCAGCAGAAGCAGAAGCTTGTAGACTTAATGCACTTTCTCTTGTCAAATCCCTACAAAATTAAAACGTACATTTTTAAACATACTTTCCTGTTCCTGTATATGAGGCAAGCTGGCACCGGTACCTGGGAACTGAAAGGCAGCTGTAAACAGAGGCTGAGCCTGACAAGGCCGTTTCCTTGTACTTGTCTGAATGAAGTGTTAAAAAGGAAACAAACAATAAATAGGGAAGAGTGAATTAGAAGGTTTTACTTTCTCTCCTGCTCTGAATCATCAGTCATAAACCAGAATAGTAGGTATGTTTTTAGTTAAATATGGTTTTTATGCTAATGTGATGCCTTTTAACTGCAGTTCTTCCGGAGTGGGAAAAGCCTGACACCAATGCAGAGAGCACCTGAAAGTATTCTGCAGTACTTGTTGTTTCGTAACCCCCCTTCCTGCGCTGCCACAAAGTACAGAGCATGCCCTGCACTTCGGCACTAGAAGGCTGGAAAGGTCGCATTTCCCCGTTCACAGGGGCCCAATGAAGACTGAGCTGGGTGGTGTGCAGTAAGCACTTTTTATAGTACCGCATAGTTAAAATTCAATCCAATAGAAATAAAAGGTAACGAAAACATTAGTTGGAAGAAAAGCCTGACTTGAAGAAAATAGGCACATATTGCTCTCCTCCTCTGGGTCGCTTATGTCATCCCATGGCCACATCACTTTCGTAAGCTTGCAGGGAACATTTCCCTCTGGATTTCTGCATTCTGCTGTCTCCTCCTGGTGCCAGACACAGTCCTTTCGGCAGCATCTTTCTCCGGTGCTTCCTGTCTCTCATTGCCATAGAGACAGGGTGTGCCTGTTGAGACACCGCAGAGGTGTGCGCCCCGGAACGTGGGAATGGCTGGAGAAGGCTCACCATGAGCAGACCTGTAGGCTTAAGGTACTGTGGAGAGATTTTGTGGCCAGGTCCTGATCTGCATGGCTGATACAGTACAGAAGGGCAACAGGCTCCAGAAATCCTCAACAGGTGAAGTGAGCTCATGGGGTGCAGCCAGAAGTCTTGAGGAACTCATTCCCAATGCCCTGGGTTATCTGAACTGTGGCCTAACACTGTTTCTGTTACAGATAATACACAGCATTATTTAATTTTCTCAGTAATGACCAAAATGCCACATTGAGCAGGAAGGCTGGGCTTGTCATGCAAGATCTAAGCAAGGACTCAAGTCAGCCTTGATGCCCCTCTCTGGCCCAGTGTTTCTGTGTGGCCCTGACCAAGTGGTCTTCCTTGGTTTCTTCAGAATATGGGTGTTATTTTCTTTTCACCCTTGGTAGGGTAAGTGGAACCCTATGGCCATCATCCAACCCAATCTGCATGTGCGTGCACACTGACCAGTCTCTTTCACATTTGTGCTGGAACAGGTGTATTGCAGCCCCGGAGCAATTCAGCAAGCTTGGGCATGTTTGGTGTCTTGCCATGGGCATGTGGTCTCCTGCATCCGTTTTGGAAAGGCAGGCTCCAGGCAAGGTGCCTCAAAGCACCGTCCATCACCAGGTATCCCAAGTCTTACTTGTATTAAGTAACGCTGGTACTTTGGGTCTAAACCACAGTTGGAGTAACAGGACTGTAGGTGCAAATGGGCCTGCAAGGAAGCTGGAGGGGACACAACTTTTTACAAGGACCTGTAGTGACAGGACAAGGGGTAATGGGTTTAAACTGAAAGCGGGGAGATCTAGATAGAAAATCAGGAAAAATTCTTCCCGGAGAGGGTGGTGAGGCACTGGAATAGGTTGCCCAGAGAAGCTGTGGATGCCCCATCCCTGGAAGTGTTCAAGGCCAGGCTGGACGAGGCTTTGAGCAACCTGGTCTAGTGGAAGGTGTCCCTGCCCATGGCAGGGGGGTTGGAACTAGATGGTCTTTAAGGTCCCTTCCAACCCAAACCATTCCATGATTCTATAAAAATACATGGAGATAATGTTTACTGAGGGTAATCCTGTGCTTAGCCCCAAACTTGAAACCAGAACCACTATGGTACTGGGGCTGTGTGTAGTCACTGTTACGGTGAGCACCATCTGTAGGGCAGAATGTTGTTTCTGCTGAGCTGGTGCATGCCCTCTCCCGTGCTTGCAGGTGAGAGTACTGGGAAACAAATGGGAAGCAGAGTGAATTGTCCCTTTCCACCAGCTGACCACTGCACTGGGGGAACTGGGGCAGCATGCTGCATCAGGGACAGACCCGGAACACGCGGCAGGTCTATGTTCAGGTGCCTGGTGTAAAGACCCTTGGTCCTGTGCTGGCCAAGCGGTGTCCCTGGACGGTAAGACGAGGTTAACAAACATGCACTCCGTCTAATAAAGCCTGACTCTCAGTGGGGCTAATTAGCTTCTATACAGCAACGCGGCAGAATGAGTGGCAGCTCTGCAGCTAAATCACTGGGCACAGGCCCATGCAGAGCTGCTCTGCTTTCCTTGTCTGCTCGGGAGAATCGCCTTCTACTCATGCAGCAGTGGTAAGGTCACAAGGACAAGGGCTGCAGCTGCCAGTAAGGAGTCGAGGTACAAAGGTGGCATCCATTATTGCTGTTGTTTCTATAATGATAGCTAAAAATAGCAAAGGCCATCGCTTACAGATACAGTGTTGTATTGATATCCTAACACTTTCAGCCCCGGTTAGCCCTGTGTTCCTGCTCACTCTTCTTTTCTCTGTCTCTTCACAAAACACATCTTAGTCCACAGCAGTCCTTAAAAATGTGTAACGATATTGGGCTGCAGTAAGCATCACTGTTACCAACTTTGAAGAGGAACCACCTTGTAAGAACTCTGGGTGTTACCAGTATGAAGAAGCTCAAGAGAACCTGTGCCTATGAGGTGAATGAGTATGCAAGCAGCTGAGGCATGTCTGGGGAGGGGATAAATTGCCAAAAAAAGGAGGTGTTGGGGGACAGTTCCCCAGTTTTTATGATTCCAGCCTTCCATTGTGAATTAGCGACTAGAACTCACTGTTCAGCCCTCACTTAAAAGAGCTCCCGTGTGAGCATTTATTACTTTTGAATTTGTGTGTACGTGATTATGCTTGCTTATTTACTCAAGGCACAGCTCTTGTCCCCACCTGAATGGAAGGGAAGGAGGATGTGGCTCAGCTACCTGCAGTGTGTGGAAATCCTTCTGCGTGTCTGGTCCCTGGGTCAGGCCTAGGTTTCCTTCCGAGTCTCTCAGTACTGAGGTTTTGGAATGACACCAGCTCCGGAGTAGAAGTGCCTCATGTTGCAAAGGCCTTGTGCAAGCCTTCCATTGCCTTCACTGAAACTTGGATGAAGCTCATAATAACGGGCTTCATGTGCTGCAAATACATTAACACGCTTCTCTGACACAGAGCCTGCTTCCATTACGCTGGTTCCTGTGGCACACAGGAATTATTGCCTACCAGAGATGTGCTAAGTGAAATGTCGCCAGGGGATTATCACTTCCCTTTCCTCCATGGTTTTGCTAAACTGAGATGGAGAAGAAGAGCTCCCACCGCACTGCTAGGAAGCCTTGAGGAGGAACCTTGGTTTCTGCTTTAAGTTTTTAAGTTTTGGGTTTGGGTTTTTTTTTCAGTGAGGAGGGAAGAAACATTGTTTTGCTATATGCTTTTCTGGTGCACAGACCTGGCCTTCTGCAGCTCACTCCCGATAATTGTAGCTGCCTTTGTAGAAAACATGGCATGGCTCAGGAAGATTCACCTAATGTGAAGCTCTCCCTCTCCCCATTTCCCTGGATCTTCCACACATGGCTCCAACGGCGGTTTCTTGTCCATACATCAGTTATAAGATCCAACTGCAAGTTTAGTTTCTTGTACCTTTAAGAGTTGATTGTATGCCTTGTCTGCCAGCCTTCTCTGCCAGCACAAGCCAAGGTTTTATGACCTCAGTGCCTTTTTCTTACCCTGGTCACTCTCATCTTCCTTAAGATTAATGTGCTGTGCTGTGAATTCTGGTGTGATTATTGCCTAATTGTGATTTAGGCAAACCAGTATCACCTCAGATGAGGTGTGTGTACTCCCTAACTTGCGCACACACGCCGTTGACGGCAAGATGAAAATTGCTTGACATGTTGGTATTTTATGATGTTAGATGGCTACATCCTGGAATGTATTTCAGTTGTGTAATGCTGTAGTAGCAGGCCATCGTAAGATGTTTCCTACAGCAAATATAATGCCTGAGACAAAGATACATGTACTTAGGCAGCGATAGATTAAAAACTAATTGTGGAGCAATGCTGATGCCAGTTTAAAAGGTTAAACACTGAAAACAGCATTTGAGGTTTTCAAGCTCCTATCACAGCCCTCCTGAGCTGGAGGGCTCGCCTCCTCTTTGTTTTGCATTTTTCCATGTGCTCCCAAACACGCAAGGCACCTAAAGTACAGAAGCAGAGGGGCAGCCCCTGCCTGGGGAGGGCCCTGGGCAGGGCAGTCATGGCCTGGGGCTGGGGAGGGGACTGCCAGCCACTGCACCACTCACTCCTGCAAAATAGGGTCCCCCTTCTCACCCTGACAAAGTATGCTTTGATCTTTGTGAGGGAAATAAAAATCATAAGCAGGCAAAAAGAAGCGAGGGAGGAGAGAAGGGGAGGTGGGGAAAGCAAGGATAACACCATTTCTCACAGTAGCATGAATGTGTCTCGGGGTCCATTTAATTGCAGCCTTTCCTCCTCCCTGTCTGTACCCTCCCACCCCCTCTCCAGACAACTTGTGTGGGAACTGGAGTGAGGCAATGGAGATGCTCTGGGAGTGAACTGAATGTAAAGAAGCACGTGGAGCAGAACGCAAGGACTTGGGAAGAGGCACAGGGCCTAGGGACACAAAGGGGCAGATGTCCTGGGGTGGGCCAGAGGCTGCAAGTGACTTTCGAGTAAAGCACATATAATCCTCAATCCAGACCTTTCCAGCGTGGTGGCTGGGCATACTTTATTGAGAAAAAATAAGGATACTTAAGTTGGAGGTGTTGACAAAGCAGCGAGGGTGGGGGCTGCAGAGGAAGTCCGTATTGCAGAGAGGGCAAGGAGGTGATGCGTGGGACCTGCATCACTGGGGGTGCAGCTGGGGATTTTGAACTTGGCCCCTGCAGCGTGGACGAAATGGCCTGCTTGTGGAGCTGCAGAGCCAACACCTGGAAGTCTCTGGCTTCTTCTTGTAAGGCCTCCTGTGAGAGGCTTTATTTTCTGTGACTCAGCTTCCATATCTGCTAAACAGAAAAACAGTGTATTTGTCAATGTCATGGGAGTCAGTGCATCACTGCTGGAAAATTGCTGTGAGGTCTTTGGATGGACAGTACCACGAAAAGCACTTTAGTCAAAGATTCATTGTAAAAACACTTAACCCAGTATCTTACCATTTATATTTTAAAACAGACATTCTTAATACCGTGTTCTGTGGAATGAGCTAGTGTTGCTGTTAATTTAAAAGTGACTTTCAATGTCTTTTCTGGTTTTGTGATTTAAAAAATCCCTGCTTTGTTTTGCTTGCTGGCTCTTTTTTAAAAAAAAGAATAATTGGAATTTATTTATTTATTTATTTTTAAAGTTCATGTCTGGGAGATGTAAGAATAGAGCTGGATTAAAACTGGAGGGTTCTTTTTCCTAACATTAACTTCTATCCAGACAAGAAAAGAACCCCATTGCATTATCAAAAATTTAAAAAATAAATTCTGATAGGGAAACAATGAAATGGGAATATAAACCAGTTTCTGAATTACAGTTTTTTCTAAATTTTGTAGGTTATTGAAAATGTTACTGTCATTATTTTGCCCCAGTTGGAGCCAAATATAGGTCTTGCAGGTAGTGGGAGAAGGCTGTTTTGTTACAGGAGAGAAGAGTCTGCTCAGGAAAACTGGCCCCACCAAAGGTGGGGCATGGATCTAGAGCTCGCAGAAGGGAAATGTACCATTACAGTGAAATCCAACCAAACTGCTTTTATACATAAGCATTTTGTGTCAAAATAAAATAATTGTATCTGATTGTGACTACCTAAACCAAGTTACTTCTAGAAGTTTTCGTGGTTAATGAAAACAAAAAGTAACATCAGATATCCCCTTCCCCACCAATATTTTATTATGTAGGATTTAGACTATCTGCTGAAAGATCTTTCCAATATAAAGTTTCTAGTCAAATTCTACGTAGGATGAATCCAAAACAGAGTGGGTGTAGTGGCTGTCTCTTAACCCCTCCGATACTTCAACGTATTTGCTAGTCGCTGTGGAGATGAAGTGTGTTCTAAAATGTTAGCAGTCTGGTAACCGGGACGGATAATGTAACGAGAAATATTTTGCTAAATTAGTAACTTTGTATTTCAGTGTGAAGTATTTTAATATGTTACCTTACTCTTTCTGTAATTTGTCCAAATTAAGTTGGATTTAATGCTGTCTGGCATGATATAACAATGATACAGGAAGACATGAGTGTTTGAATACATATGTATGTGATATACTCCTATATTTAAGATAATTCTGCTGAATTTAAGATGTAGGTTTTAGCCACCTGATATGATAAAACACACTAAAAAATCTGAATTCTACCTACA
Source organism: Eurypyga helias (assembly GCF_000690775.1). Taxonomy (NCBI): domain Eukaryota; kingdom Metazoa; phylum Chordata; class Aves; order Eurypygiformes; family Eurypygidae; genus Eurypyga; species Eurypyga helias. The sequence goes on from NW_010261429.1 coordinate 7,918, forward strand.
TGTCATTGCTGAAAAACCAGAAGGAAAAAGTGGTGTGACACCTAGAGTGCAATGATTTCATTTGCTGCAGAGTCATCCATCAGCAAAATAATAACTAGCCAACCCTTTTGTCAACAGAGCACTATTAAATTTATCATTTAAGTTGGTAGGTAAACAAGAGAGTTAATGAACCAGAGACAAGTTAGTCATGATGGACAAGAGGTATAGGGATTCTGCACTGCCTTCTCCCTTGTTCATCTTTTAATACCTGTGCTATTTTGATTTGGCACCAATTTTACTCCCGTTTTACAATTGTCTTGCACTGTAGTAAATAATCACACAAAGATGAAGACAAGTGCAAATCAGGCTTGATGTATTTCACAGAGCAAATTGCAGGAACTGTAGTTAGGACTCCTTAGGTGCCTGCCCTGGTTTTGCAAATCACTTGCTACGTGACCTTGGACAATTAACCTTTCTGTGTTTCTGTTTATCTAACTGTACTACCTCCCGGGGTGGTATTAGGCTTAATTTATCAATCACTCAATACGGTCTTAGAAAATATTTTGAAATCTCTGCTGAAAGAGACCAGGTAAGGGTATAATAGCATTTAGAAGGATAACTCACCTATTAAACTTTGTTTGTAGCAACTTGATTTACTAAGTTTTAACACCAGAATTTGATCCAAAATATTTAGCAAGTAGAGATGGAGAAATCCAGGAAAGGGTTATCAAGATCATAGATATTTAAGAAAGTGAAAAATTTCAAGAAGTGGTTAATGGGTCTCCTTAGGCATATGACACTGAGTCTTTCAAACAAGCTTAAATAAATTAATATTTGCATTAATATGTATTACTCAGCAAAGTATTCTCAGTGTTTTTAGTTTGCAAGCCAATCATGAAAACCAGGAAGATTTTAAAAAAAGTTCTGCAGGTAAAGCTAGTCCTAAAAGACAATTTCCCCGTTTTTCTTCTTATCTTTTAAATGAGAGCTGCAGTCACCTCAGAGAGAAGCAGAATTTGCAAGGTACTTGTCTGAGCTCATACATTTGTGTGACTGTAAGGTTTAAGATTGCAAGTCTGCACCTGAAGTAGTCAAAAAAGCTTTTTTTTTTTCCCAGAAATTTATTTTTGGATGTAGGAAATCACCTTCATAGAATTGAATTTTCTAAATTATTATTTTTGGTCATAAAATTCCTGTCTAGACTACTCTGTAAAAAAAAGTGAACTGTAAAATCTGTCTGAAGTTTCATCCACTGGAGACTATCCTTTGCTCTCCTTACACCAGTGCAAACTGGGAGGTTTCTGCAATAGCCACTTCAAGATTTACACCAGAGGAATTGGGAGCAGCCAGAAAACTAACCGCAAGCTCACAGATGCCAAGGCAAAACACAGCAGAAACAGGAGCCGTGATGGCAGTATGAAGCATTGTGTGGGTGTAAATGCTGGGTTTTGTGTTTGCAGGAAGAGTGCCCCAGGATTAGAGGGGAGGAAAAGAGCAGAGCACTTCGCAGATAGCCTGTTGGATGCGTTACATTATAAGCAGGCAGCGAGGAAGGAGAAATTTGTATGCAGCCATCAGGGAAGGTAGCTAAGTTGAAGGAACTGAAATTTTGTAATGCAGAAAGGTTTTGAGATATATGTGTTGTACACAAAATGACTCAAGACGTGATGTTAAGACTGTATCATTTCATTTAGAAATCAATACTGCATGCTAAATACCTGTGATGTCAACATTTATTTCCTGATTAACAGGGCATTTTTCCCTCTTCTGAAAAAAAAAACCCCAACTCCTCCCCCTCCCCCCCCCAAAAAAAAAACAACCGAAAAACCAAAACCATGTTGTGCTTATTGCAACGTATACCCTAGGATCTGGAGAACTTGCTTCTTCACCACGGAGAATAGCTGGGAGCCAGGCTCAGGCTGCTGATAGAGCTTTTCTTCAGTGAGCACTGCAGCCCTTTTGCCTCCTACTTCCATCCCGAGCTGCGAACTAATAAGGCTTTTTCTCCTTCTGGCTGCAAAGAAAGCAAACAATTGAAAGCGTGTCATACCTACGCTGAAATACTTGGGAAGGGCTGGCATATTATGGGATAAGAGGTTCATAACAGTGCATAAATATCAGAGGTTAATTAAATTGACGTGAAAGTGTTTTTTGCAGATTGTGCATTCTTAGGCTGAAGGCACATCTTTATATCTACACTGGAAGCATCGTGGTTTATTCGTCTTTAGCAGGAGCTTGATTTGGTGTGATTTTGAGTGAGTTTTTCCAAGCCCAGCAGTTGAAGTGACATGACAGCTCTGATTCTCCACCACTTCATGCTCTGAGTGGTCATTCAGGTTGGCAGAAAGTGTCCCTCTGTGCTGCCTAATAAGACCCCACCATTCACGTTTGTGGCGGGACTTCTGGCTGGAGTATGGCCACCATGTTGTTTTTCATTCTGCAAGGCAAAGGAGGCTCAGCCCAGAGGGCAGGAGCCACAGTTGTGTTCCTGCTGTGTCCTCAGTATGGCATATTTTAAAGTTTTTCATCTTTTCCCTCTACGCTGGGTGAAAAGTGATTCAACTGTATGTGGACTTCTGTTCATCACTATGTCTGGTTTGGGGGGAACAAGTCTCACATGCTTTCGTTGGCAGTGCAAGCTTGTTAGTGATGGATGCTGATAGAGAGATTTGACTATCCTTACAAGTTAGCAGCCTCTGAGTGTTGTTGCTACTGGGCTGCCCCATTCACCTTCTTAGAGAACCTGCTATTATGATACCTAGGCAACAGATTGTCATATCTCGAGTGATTTGCGTATCTTGAGTGGCTGAACACAGGCAATTTCTTTTATTATAAAGTCATTCAATATAGGAGATAGCAGAGGCCTGAATTTCTGTGGAACTAACGCACTTTTACCTCTATTAGCAGACTCAGAACGAGATAACCTTGCTGGTAGGGCAGTGGTGTCTGGGAGCACAGCACTGGCCTAGTGAGTCACCCTGCCCTCGCTGAGTGGCTCCTGCACTGTTCCAGGATCCCTTATGTGGGGTTAATAACCCTGCTAGCACAGGGGAAGTTGCTCTCTTCCTGGCTAACACTACACTTTCTATTCAGGGCTCAGCTCATCATTATGCCAGGTTTTTCAACCACCAAGAAATTGCAGGAAGCAAAACCCTTTGAAAACCAAAAATTATTCATCAGTAATTTATACATCGGTTGTTGAATAAATTATTTGTGAGCATCACTGCACTGCTCTGTGTGGAAGAGTTATAAGCCCCTGGCTTTGCTTACTAAGTCCTGGCCAAGCTTTTCCTTGGTCGTTTCCACTTTCTCTGGCATTTTCTTTTTCCATTGCTTTATTCATAAGGCAGTGATTTTTATCGCTCTCTGCTCAGTAATAATGTGGTTCCTATCCGTCCTGCAAGAAGAAATTTCTTATTCTTTTTATTACGTATAATCATTCTTTCCTTAATTTATAGCATGTCATGTATTATTCAGTGACATCTCTTGGCTCTGATTACAGGTTCTATATAATATTACACATTTCAAAAATGATTGTTTAAATTACAATAAAATAATATCCAGCTCATTTATCTGCTGAATTTGTCTTTCGTTTGCAGTTATCAAGGCCAGTGTTTTATACAAAAGAACTTTCTTCAGGAGCCTGGCAGAGAGGTGGAGCTAATGTGCCGGGATTCCTTAAGAAAGAGATCAGCCCTGGGGAGCACTTGGGGGAAAAATGTTGAGATTGGGAGAGAGATGGCACAGAATCTGTTAGTCACTGGAGAGCTGAACCAGAGGGCGTTGGAGATGGTGGGAGCAATGTCAACTGACAGGAAATTGTGGTCTCAGCAGGTTTTTAAATTCTTCTGAAGGTGGAAAACTGAATAAAGCTTTCTTGTCCTCCTTACCACCTATAGACAGACTCAGAGTTCATCCTAAGGGACATGTGAAGATTAGAACCCTTGTGCCTCCATCCCTCTGCTTTTCTCTGGTGAGTCAGGTGTGGCTTGGTTTGATTTGAGATGGGGAGAAGTCTTGTACAGGAGATAGGGTCAATGGAGGGGACCTGCTTTGAGGAAGTGGAGAAACGATGAGAGGCTTGAAAAGCTGCTCTTCCTTCACTCTGAAGAAATTGATTTTCACACTACTTCTCAAGATCAATGAAATCACCTGTGCTGTGGTATTTTCCCATCAATCCAGATACGAATTACTTCTATTACTAGTTAAATATTGTGGTAGTGTTACGCAGACCCTGTCAGAAATTTGGCTTCTGTTGTTTGTAGCAGTGCACACGCTTTAGGACAGCATACCTGCTCCTTTTGGCTGCCAGTTTCATGCAAAACTTGCCGGTCCTTCTGTTTACCCTTTTCCTGTGTTTAGAATATCTCTGGTCCTCTCCTTGATCCCAGCTACCTGCTTTCTGTCTGAGAGAATTTCCTGCTGTGCTGTTGAACAAACAATGAACTGCAGTGCAATTGCACCTGGGTTAAACCCTGGAGTAAAGCTACTGGAAGTATCCAGGCTTTTCCCTTTCTTTGTGAAGACCCACTGACTCAAGTGGTTTTTCAGAGAGCTCTTAGGACTGAGTGCAGCTGATGGGAGTTATGGGTCTAAGCTGGCTACCCCTTCAGCTCTCCGGTCCTTATAAAATGATGCCAGATGTCCTTATGAATTCAACTTATTTACCGAAAAGATGTATTTTCTCTTGCTCCTTCAGTCTACCTCCACTTCAGAAGACACTGCTAGATGCTCTTGTAACTGGTGCAGCTCCTCTGGCCATGTCTATGTTTGGCAGGAACATCATTCAGGCCTCAGCCCTCCTCCCAACCAGTTCCAAGTCCAGATGCCTTGAAGGGAACACAAATCCTTCACAGGAATTTATTTTGTCTAACTTCATGTTCTCAAGCTAGTGGCACATCTAGGTCCTGACCCACTGGGCAGGCCAGATTGATGCCAAGATTTTGCATCTTGGGCCCGTTTCTAACCCAAGCAGAATGGCATGTACCAAGGAGCGGGCACATCTCTTCCAGGGTTACTTCAATCTGCTACAAAGGTACTGCTGCTGTGCGATTTCTGGCCAGACGCCCAGATTTCAACTTCAGCTTTCTCCCTTTTGAGGGGGAGGGAAGGTGCTGGGTATCCGTGCCTCGTCTGAGCCCCTCAGTGTATCCTTTCTGCACCCACTTGGGTTAGGTGCGGGGTCAGCTGCAGCAGGTGACTCTTCCCCAGCCAGCATTTCCAGAATGACATGGAAACCACTTCTAACATGAAATCGGTTCCTATTAGCAAGACTGCCCACTGGAAGCTTTCATTTACACTCCTGATGCCGGGAAAAATAACACGTTGCTTACCCTCCTCACACAGATAGTTCCTACAAGCTCTTTTATCAAATAAAACAAGGGAGGGTTTTTTCTGTTGTTGCTTTTTGTTGAAGATTCCTGATTGAAAACCCGCAGTACCCACGCTTCTCTCTGGTTAGGTTCCAGCACTGCAGAAACTCATTTTCACTATAGTTCAGCTGAAAACTTTAAAGACTGCAGGCAGGAGTTGGAGCAGTCTCTGGGTGCTGATTCTTGTCAGGTTTATAGATGTATTCTGAAGCAAGTCGTTTCTGTTCTCTGCAGGATGTTGCTTCTATCTCTAAGGGCTAGGTTATGTAAAAATAATGGCAGAAGCCTGCCTTAACCTGGCAAAAACTTGGAATCCTGATTGTTCAATGAAATGCTGCCTTTTCAATCAATCTTCCTCCCTAATTAGTGATGCATGGTCGAGCTGATCTTTTAATAATAATAAAAAAAAAAAAAGAGAAGAGTAATTTGGTTGATGATTGATGGGAGAAAACCTGAACACGTTATTAAAAGTACCAATCAGCTGCGTCTAGAGGGGGTTTAATAAAAACTGTATTTGACAAAAATCATGAGAGAGATTTTTCAATATGAATCACTTGGGTGGCTCCCCCATGTAGGCATTATGTCTAAGGTAGTCTGGTGTGACTAGGCGGGGAGAGGCTGTCCCCACCAGCTTTACTTCAGGCGCTAGGAAGAGTTACCGTGGAACTAAGCAGGCCTTATTGGAAAAAGTGCATTTCACAGGGGTAGTCTGAGTGTGCAGAAGGACAAAGCGGGCCAAGTCAGCCACGCGGTGTGGTTTTACAACGCTAGGAATGAAGACAAAGCCGAGCTGGTAGGGATATCACTGATGCACCTGAATACAAAGACTGATTATGGTTAATAATTGCTTTTTGGTCTGACACTGTTCTTTTCCTCAATTCCATTTTGAGGATTGGTACTAACGAGTCTGAATTTGTAGGCCTAAAATGTTATACCAGCTTGATGTGGGAAGTATTTCCTGGGTTAAAATTCTCTTGCTTTACTGCAATACTAACTCAAGCAAATAGCATGAAGGGATATGGTCTTTTGCTACTGACCTGCATTTGAGGCAATAGAGGTAATAAAACTCATGCATTTATATCCCACAGGCCTTGGTATGGAAATACACAAGAAGACAGAAAAATAAATTCCTTTCATCTAGAAGAAAAAGGCAAGAAAAATCAGAAAAAGTTTCCTTAGATGGTTAAATTGCCTCAGTCTTATGATGTCTTAGGAAACACAACATTATTGAATACACCCTACAAAGGTATGAGCTTATGCTCTCTTGTAGCTCCTACTCGCATAACCCTCCCCAGTAGGAGGGATTAGGGGTTCCCTGAGAAACCCCAAACCAAGCCTGTGAAGTCTCTTGCGCAGCTCTCATTGCTGTAGTATCACCTGGCCCATTGGCAGTGGCAGCTGGGATGCTGGGAGAGAGAATCAAAAGGAAACAGATCTGGACTGTGCTACTGGGAATAGGATTGCCTTAAAGACAGAAGCTTTCCTGTGCCCTTTCTCAGGCACAAAGGGCTGGTGGGTGTTGGTGGTGTGCTATCCTTTCGTGCTACTGTTTTGACATATTGGCTCCATCCAGCTTTAACTATTTTAACACAGACTCCCTGCTGAGGATGGGCTCCTTCACTGGGCAATGCAGCAGGCCCAAATTAAACTCTGAATTACCCTCTGGGGGAGCTCTGGGTGAGCTTCCATCTCTCCATGGACAATATAAGAAGACTAGCCTCCCCTTTTAGGTATCTGAGTTACTTGATGTAAATACCCTCATAGTGCTGTATATGTAATCTTACATCACAGCCGTGGTTCCTCTCAGGGTGAGCCAGGGCAGAAGCTAACTGATTGCAACCAGGCTTTAAGCAGAAATATAATTAGATGTAAGTCACCATTTCAGAGCAGTTGTGCTGACAGCTAAGGGATTAGTTCTGCTATTACTTATTAAGCATATGTTCCAGATTTTTGATATAATTTAAGTTGAAGAGAATATTACATGACAGGCATCCCTTTAAACTTTCACAACTTCTTGGATCTCCTTCCAATGTTAATTGTAATCCCAGGCGATGAGACTCCCCATTCAGTGCAAACTCAGTGATGTGTTCTGCCTCTGGTGAAGTGGTGGCTGCGCTTGGGAAGTCGTTCTGCTGCTCCTGTCTGTGCATGCAGCCAAGGCTGGTTACGAGGGACTCGGTCCTGTGGTGGCTGGTGCAAGCTCTCTGGTCACGAGGAAAACAAAACCTCCCATCTTGCAGACTGCCCGGTCTTCCCCTTGCCTTGCTCAGCTGTTTGCGGCTCTTCGCCTCCTCCACTTACTGTGGAAGAAACTTTGGCGCTTCCTTGTCCCCTGGGGCTGTTGTCCCCATCACGCTGACCTGCAGTACAGACTGTACTGATGAGCCCTAATAATAAAAGACATCCCTTAAATAAGGCAAGCAAGTGTTAACGCAACATGCTGCTGAAGCCTTTAGGCATGAGTTTTCAAAGCCTTAGAGACCCAGAAAACTCATGTCAGCAGCTAGTTTTTGGCAAGTGTGCTATATAGTACTTATGGGACCAGAACAAGCTAAGCTGGAGAGGGGGGCAAGAACATGGGGTTTTCACTGGGTGGCTTTGGGTTTCTCTTGAAGACCTAACAACATAGGTGTTAGTTACCCTCTCCCTGGAGATGGGAGAGGCCACAGGAGGCTCCCAGACCATGGCCCTCAGTGAACCACTGGAGGTCAAGAGATGCTGGTGGTGTCAGAGCAAGGACAAGTGAGCAGCCACCTCTCTGCGGGCAGAGCAGTCTTTCCTGAGCGGCTCTGCGACTGTCTTCCCCAGTCAGGCAGCTGTCCCGCATTTGTAAAGAGTCAAGAATGATAGTCATGCTGCTAGCTGAGATAAGCATAATGAGGAACTTGAAGCAGGCAAGAGAACTGCATTAGGAAAAGAAGCCTTAGGAAAAGAAGCCTTGGCTTTTTCCCTCAGCAAAATAGTCAGCTAGTTAATGCTGGTGTAGCTGAATTGGAGCTGTGTCACCCACCTTGATACTGTATTATTAATTGTATAACAATAGTGTTGCTATGCTGTACCACGGATGGAGAATTTAACTATTTCATTAGGTCAGTGGGAATAGTACACAGAAACAGTTTAATTCTGTAGGATTATACTGAGTCACAACATTAAAAGGAGCAAATTCCAAGATACCAGAACAAATTTGGACACCACCAGCCTCCTCACAGCACAGAATTCAGCTAAGATTGCTCTGACTAAAATATGCAGCTAAGGCACAGCTGAACGTGACTCATAGGAAATAGTATGCTGACCTGAATACACTTGCTGAGTGGATGCTGTGGGTGGGCAGTTTAAACGCTTCTTAAAGCCATTTCTCTTAGTCCTGTTTTCTCCCCTGCTGATCAGCAGTGAAAACTGAACTTTAATAAGCTGAGCTTCCCCTTTGCCTTGCAAAAGCAATACATATGCAGTGTTTCCCCCCTCATCGGGGGCTCCTCTGTCACAGATTTATATAGAAAAGCTTCTGACAAATCTGGCGCGAGGCTTATGGATGAGTAGTGGGCAGGATTTGCAGCTGGGAGAGATGTCAGGGGCAGTGTGAGGCGAGGGAGTGGGTTTGGGTGAAGTGATGGGCTGCCAGGGTGGATCTGCAGGGACCGCTGCAGCTGGAGGGAGGCACGGGCAGGTCCTGCACAGGCACACATGCTGCGCTGGGGTTTGTTTTGGGAGTATTGTCTAAGGTAGATACAGACTGCGCAATGAAGGCACTTACCGGTGCAAAAATGCAAAGGCTGATGGTAGTATAATGCCCGTTAGTTTACAATGGGGAAAAAGTTCACAACTCCTAATCCCTACCTTGAGCTAGAAAATGGGCAAGCAGTGACAAACCCTCTTTTCTTCATCCACTCAGGTCTTCAGCAGCATGAGCATTAGGCAGCCAGTTTGGTTACAGCCTCACAAAGCAATTCCCACCAACTGCATTTGGGTACACATTCACACATAGGCAAAATCTGCCTCTGCAAGGTGATTTCAGGGGAAAAAGAGGAGCTTATGTTTTCTTGACATTAATGAGAAGGATCTGGCATTAACTGAATGTAATTGACAACATTAGGGCAATAATAAAAGGCTGGCCTTGTTGCCAGAAAGACAGATTAGAGGGAGAGACATTTTTTTGAGTCCAAGAATTATTCCAGAGGCAAGGAAATCCATAGGGATATATAACGATCTACTTAAATTTTCATACTGCAGCACAAAAACTTTCAGTCTTTGAAACAGTGAATCCATTTTTTTCCCCACTGTGGAAAGGTATCGGTCAGGATTGCACTGGTCTATTGGTAACCGTTCCATGGTCTGCAGCTGAGCTCTTGCTAAAGAAAGTGAATCCATGAACGTGTTACCATGACACTGTAAGTTCCTGTGTGCCAGATGAAATGTGCTAACTGGGAGATAAGATCGCACCAATGGAGGAAACATTTTATATTTTCAGATTTTTTTCTTTCATGTGCTTTTGTGCTAAATACTTGCAGAGGATGACAGTACTGTATGAACTGGTGTTCACCCACACTGATGTTTCTGCTGTGTTTGGGCATTGGATTATATTGCATTGACTGAGCAATCCCAAATGTACGTAGGACTGCAGATAATTTGGTACCTTAAGACAAGGGCAGGACTATGTAGCTGGGATTTCATCACTGTTTAATTATGGGGTGTGTGTGTATAGCAACAGGTCTGCTTGAATGAATACTTGAATTTAGAAAATATGTCTATGCAAGTGGTGTAGCTCATCTAAAGACATCATGTTCATAACTGTTCTCTTTCTTACAAATAGAAGTGAGACATTTAAACAGCTTTAGAATGTAATTTGCTTTGCACTCAGCTCAACTTTGAACTTTTGAGTCACCAAAAGTATGTGACTGATTTTGACAAAATGGATTAGAAGAAAATAAGGAAATATGCAAAATTCTGTCCTGAAAAAATATTGATCTAACCTTAGTCTTTTTGGCATCAGTACTAAAACCCACACTGACTTCGCTGCAAGCTGAATTTAGATGAGTGTCAGTGATCGTTTTTGAACAAAGAGACAAAATGAACAAGAACGAGTCATCGGGATGAGACGATATTCACCTCAGCATCCCAGAGGAATGCTGGGATAAAGCAGCTGAACTACTAGTAGTGGTGTAAAGCCTCTCTTGCAGAACTCCTTGGTTTCTGGGTTTTTCAAGGAAGTAAATAGGATGCTGATTTTTAAGGGAACTCGGGAAAATCTGATAAGAGACAAACATCTGTACTGAGCAGATCTGCCAAAATAGTAAGTGTAGAATCTGTGGAAAGCAGAAAAATATTATGTACAGAGGAAGAGTTGTTATGACTTTTCTAGTGAAAGGTGTGCCTCCTGTTGGTCGTCTTTGCATGTAGCTGCAGCAGACATGGTTGTCACCATCCACGTGAATTTCCAAATCTTTTGACAGAGAAAAGAGGAGAGGAGAGGAGAGGAGAGGAGAAGGAGAGGAGAAGGAGAGGAGAAGGAGAGAGGAGAGGAGAGGAGAGGAGAGGAGAGGAGAGACAACACAGCCAAAACAAAGCTGAGCAACATTTACTCCCTGCTACCTCAGTGCTCGCCAGAGAAAAAAACAACTGCCATGGGTACCAGAGAGTTCCTTGCTCTGGGACGTTTCCCCCTTGGCATTGCTGCAGTTGTTCGTGCAAGGTCTACTCAGTAACTTTCTGATTTCCTGACTGCACTAAGTCCGGCTGCTAGTACTCCTGAACAGCTCTTCACCCGTCCTCTCCTTGTGTTTGCTACCAGCCAGCACTTGTTACATCTTGGGTTCAAGATCTCTTTGCTTTAACAGAGAGATGGGTTTTGTGCTTGAATTTATGCTCGCAGTGATTATGTTTATACACAGGCAGTTTGCACCTCCTTTTCGTCTCTCTCTTCTCCTGGTCTTCTGGAGAGCCTGTCCCACAGCCCCTTGGCACTTGCACTCTTCCTTCAAAGGATGCTGCTGAAATCAGCAGTTCCATCTCGGGTGTCTGGCTGCTTCTCCTTGAGCTGTTCCTTTTAGTAGGTTGGTCCCATCAAGCAAACCCCTAAAGGCCTATGGAGGCCACTGGGTTACTCTATTTCTGACCAGCAGACCTTCACCCACAACTAGAGGCTTGTCCACCTCTGGACTCAGCTTGATGGCTGTGGGGAGACAGCTCTGCTGTCTTTTCTTCCTGCAGTACTACTCATGCTGGAGCAGGGGAAGTTTGGGTAGGGTGGAGCAACAGATAGAAGCTGTTATGGACTGTTCACAGTCCCCATTCCCTACCCCCCTCTGCCCCCTGGGGGAGTGGGGAGAGGAATTGGGAACGGAGGACTGAAGTTGAGCCTGGGAAAAAGGGGTTGAGGTGGCAGAGGTGTTTTCACTTTCATCTTTGTTGCTCACTTCCCTACATTTTTAATTGGCAACAAATTAACATAATTTCTCTGGTCACATCTGTGTTGCTGACTGGTAAATGATGGAGAGGAAGGGAGGGGAGGGGAAAGGAGAGGAGAGGAGCAAAGGACTTACAAAAATCCACTAGTGAACTGCCTGACGACTTCAGGGTTAACGAAATGTTAAAGCGTCTTGTTAAGGGTGTTGTTGAAATGCCCCTTAGATGCTGACAGGCCTGGGGCATGGACCACCTCTCTGGGAAGCCTGTCCCAGAGTTTGACCACCCCCTCGGTAAAGAAAGGCTTCCTAATGTCCAGTCTGAACCTTCCCTGACCAATGCAGCTTTGAACTATTGTCATACATCCTGTCACTGGATACTGGGAAGAAGAGACCAGCACCTCCTTTTGTTGACTTTCCCCAGCAAAGGTCCCTTTATGAAACTAGGCATCCAAGGATAAGAGGGAAGGTTCTTTGTTATGGTTTAATAAACCAGCGCACCCTTCTAAGCATTAATAGTTGTTTAAAAGGTAGATAAACAGAGGGTAAAAATAGTCAGTTCTTCTAGGGGAAAGAGGTCCGAAATGCATTGTGCTGAGTCCTGGGCAATTCATTATATGAATTTTTGAATTAATTTATAAATAATGCTCTGTCAAAGTAGGTGAATGTGGAATATTTGACAAACTTGTACTGGTGATACTAAATTCTTCAGAGAAGTAAAAATGCAAGCTGGTCATGCAGAACTCCAGAAAGGTATTGCACATCTGAGGGTCTGGGCACTAAAATAGGAAAAAAGGCATTATAATCTAAAATTGTGCATATTGGAAATCAACAATCCTGACTTCTCAACTGGCCATTAGCACTCACCAATCTATACAAGTTACTGACTACATGCAAAGCATCTCATGCTCGGCAAGTGTCTCAGCTGCAAATTGATGGAGGCTGGAGGAATCCTCAGGGTAAGTAGCTTATATGCCTCCCTGTTACACTGCTTCAGATGTCTGCTCCTGGCTGCTGTTGAAGGCAGGATCCTGGCATCACTGGACCATCAGTCAGAGACGAGACTTCTGTATTCTTACTTTCTTATGCTTTCAAAAATCTCTCTCTTTATAGTATTTACTGTCTGAGCTTCTGAGAAATACTTCTCCCTTTGGACAAAGAGTTCATAGGAAACAGAAAAAAATAATCTTCAAATGTATTGGCTAAATCCAAAACATTTAATGGGTTTTCTTCCTGTGTGTTTAGAGAAAAAGAAATGAGATATAGCAAACCTGTGATACTTAGAATAGCACCACTGTTCTGAACAAGTTAATGCATCCTTAGTCCAAGATACATGAAACTGAGTTACAGGTTTATTATAACCCAGCTGTGGAAACAGAAAGATTTATTTTTAATTACTTTCTTGAATTGTTCAACATAATTCTTGTTTATATTTTTCTCTTCTATAATTTTAGAGGTATTAATCATGTATGAACATGTATTCAGACTTACTGGTTTTGGAGGAAAAGATATTCTTATTTGAAGGGAAAATACCATTCTGTATCTCAGCATTAATTAAAGGGAATGTTTTTTTTCCCTGCTATTATTTCTCCTTTTGATGATAGAGAACAGTTAAAATAGAAAAAAGAATTTTTAGAGTTTGCATACTGCTTAAGACCCAGGAATTACTGTATATGCTAATGAGAACATCCATATTCAAATGTCACCAGAAAATGCCTTGAAAAAGTCTGCCAAAAAATTATGTGCATTTAAATCCTTGTATATAGAGAATCATAGAATTATGTAGCCTGGAAGGGACTTCTGGAGCTTTTCTGATCTCACACCCCCAGCTCAAAAAGGGCCAGATTGAAAGTTAAGACCAGGTTGCTCATGGCCTTGTCCAGATGAGTTTTGAATAACTCAAAAGCTGGGGATCCCATGAGCTTTCTGGGCACTGGTTCCAGCGTCTGACCACTCTCATGGAGAAGTGTTCTCCATATGTCGAATTACTGTAACTTGTGCCTCTTGTCCTTTTGCTGTGCACCAAGCCTGGATCTGCCTGCTGCCTAACCACCAGCTGCAGACAGTGAGCACATCCCCTGTGGGCCTTCCCTTCCCAGTCTGAACACCCCAAGCTCTCCCATCCTCCCCCCAAATGTCCTGTGCTCTGACTCCATGACCAGTGGCTCCTCATTGGACTTGATCCAGTATGTCAGGCTGTTTCTTCCACCCCAAACTACACCCCTCCCCACCACCCCACCTACAAAGCCACTGGGCATGAAAACCTCAGGATAAGCTGAAACAGGTGTTTCATGTCAAATATACTGAGCCCCAATCTACAGTGGCAAGCCCTGAAACATTTCATCTGCCTGCCTTGAGATGTGCAATTTTTAGCACTTACGTACCAAATGAAAGATGGTCACAGATTATATTTGTGAATGTAGTTTAAACATAAGAACATGTGAATATTGTTGAAAAAAATACCTGGTCACCTAAAGGTAATAGACAAAACATGTGCACAGATGTGCTGCATTTTCAAACCAGTTTGGTGACCATGTGGGCACCTTTTCACAACTGCCTGTGGTAATGCTTTGTGTTGCAACAAGGAGCTGGCTTCTAAGCCCTTTTGAAAAACTTGTCCTCTTTCACACCCTACGTTGGAAGACAATCTGTGTTCTAGCCCTAGAATATAGAAACTAATGAGGGTTTTCTTTGAACATTCACTTCCCAGATCCCTTTTATTGGTGTTTGCTTGCATGATAAAGTTTTTTGAAAAAATCAGCCTTGGGCTTGCTGAGGTGCTTAAACATATGCCTAATGTAGAAGGTATCCTACTGAAGCCATCTACTTAAAGTCAGGAATGTGTCTGTACTCTGGGAAGAACTGGTCTTCATCCTTCATATTTAATGAGAACAGGGACTGTACAGAGAAGACAGCCCTTTTAAAATATTTGGGCTTTTTGTCCCTTGATATAGCCATTTCCTCGGTCTTAGCAGGATATTCCCTTCCAGAAATAAATTGTGGCATATTTTTGCACAAATATTCAAGCAAGATTTCTTGTTTTAAATGTCATTTAATTTGTCAACTTTATTGCAGAATGGGGAAATGGTGCTGAATGCAGCTGTCACCCTCAGTGCTTGGCCTTGGCAGGTTTTCCAGCAAGAATGAATCTTACAGCTTGTCTACCCTCCAGCCTTTAGTTAGCTGGAACTGCTTTTACCATTATAGCTGCTCAGCTGCAATTAAGAGGGCATCTGAGTATTTGGGAATTCCTTGGACCATTAGTTTGAGCAACTCTAATTATGTTAGGAAAGTTTTTTTTTTTTTTTAAATCTGTCCTTTTAATTACCTAGAAGCAGTTTATTTGAGAGGAAATGATCTGGATTCTTGAGAAATTTGCTGTTCTGTAAACCCAGTATTTCAGTGACACAACTGTAGCTTTTACCTAGAGCTGCACAAAATCTATCAGTTTAGTTTCAGTGGATCATTTGTGAGGATTTCCAGCATTTCATGCAACTCTTAAAGTATCTCTTTTTTATTTTTTTATATACATAATGTATTTAGAGTTACCACAAAATACCTGTATTTACACCAAATACAGGCAGACAAACACACGCCTACAAAGCCAAGGATTCCCATGGCCCACGTACCCGAAGCTTCCTGCAGTTGTTCATTCGCATCCAGCCCAAAACTGTGTTTCTGGCCACACACTCCAACTCTCCTCACCAATCCAAGGCTACACAAGTTAAAAGGAAGTTCCTGCTGTTCAGAAAAGACCGTCTTGCTTTTGATTTTTATTACATGGATTTTGTATTCTGCCAAGATGTTTCTGTCCAAAGGCAAGACTTTCCCTTTGATTCTGATAACTGTAAAGAGTTTCTAAGCCTCCAGAAGACTACTCAGAGGAGCCTTCCCATTGACATCAAGTAGGTTTAGATCCAGGGAGGCTCATTCTGAAGAGACTGAAAACATTTCTGATTTTTTTTTCAGACTGTACATTGCAATATTGATGTTTGCAACTTATCTGCTCCTTCCGAACTCTTTTTCCTCACTTAAATTTAGAACGACTAGATTCTCCAGCTATAATATACATATATAATATCTATAAAAAAATTGATGCTGTAGAATCACTTGCGGGAATAATTTGTCTCAATATGCTTAATAGCTGTAAATATTGCCAATAAAATTTCTTGTAGATAATCATACTGAGACCATTTAGCATGCATTTGTCTTGAATACTATTATAAGTTCTGAGTCTCAAAATCACAGGTCTCTATGAGACATCATTAGCCTCTTTGTAGAATGGCTTTTTCTGACAGCAGAATTCCCTGCAAGTCTTGAGTCATTTGTCACCTTTTTGGTGATAATGGAATTTGCGAAAGCAGTTCGTTCTGTGCTTTTTCAATGTACAGGTGTCAGCTAGATGTCATTTGGACAAAGTACTGAATAAGCAGTATTATGAAAAAGAAGAAAGAAAACTTTTGACAGCAAATGCAAGCAGCCTCTCCTTGTTGGTCTGATTGCAGCAGGGGAGTCTGCATCCACAGCCGCTGCCTAGTCACTGAGTAACTGAAAACACCGGGACTGGGAAAAGGAGGGCCAGGCGTGCTTTTCTCACTGTACCCAGGGCAGGTTTTCGTCAGCCCTGTCCTTGGTCTGTCCTCCTTGACGAGTCCAACCTCTATGGCAGCATGTGAGTGGAGATGAGGGTTTCTAGGTGGAAACTGAATTCCATGATCTAGGAGGGATGTTTGAGTGTTGTTCTCAGGTGACTGCAGAGTCAACAGCTTTCTTGATCAACAGAACGGTCCCACAAAATGATAATTCTGCTCTCCCAACTCCAGAATTAACGTCTGAAATATTCCTATCATTTACTGTGTTCCGTGTGTCTGGATAGTCAGCTGTGGCTGATGACATGGGCTGTGCAGCAGCACGAACAATGGAGAATCCAAGATGATCTCCACATTTACTGTAGGGACAGTCCCAGTGCTTAGTGATAGAAGGTGTGAAAGGCAAGCAGCAGTTTATCAGTAAATTTGGCCCTACAATGCTGGTGTAGGTGTCAGGGAAACTTGTCATGGACACACTGCAGGTGGAAGAGATGGAAGTCAGGCCTCTTTTCTACCTGATGGGCAAGTCAGAAGATAGAAATCTGGCTTATTGCACGTCAGTGAGAAGCCATTTGAACTTGTGCCCCAAAGGAGAAAGCCTACATTGCTCAGTTTTTGAAGTGTGAAGAAAAAGTCCTGAGTCATGGTTGTACTGGCAAAGAAGATCTGAAATTCACATTCCTTCCTAGGTCAGGAAGTTCACATCCATCTGGTCATCAGTGAAACAGCATGCCGTAACCAGAAGATGATCTGGATATATTCATCGTCCAAGCAGTGGCATCTCATGGGCTGTGTCAGTATGTGACCGCCCTACATCCCTGACATTAGAATCACCCTAACCTGCGTGGTGCATAGTGCTGCTCAGTTACTTTAACCCCTGCCCAAAGCACTGAGTGTCAAACTTCAAATAAAGCCAGGTCTTTGCTTGGAGAAGGAATAAAATAATTTTTTTTGCAGATAATTTTTATTGCTGAGTCTAAAGCATTGCAAAGCTAGATGTGTAATCTAAACCAGGCATTTGGGGAGCCATTTCATGTATTTCCATCATCTGTTTCAGGACAAAATGCATTGCCATCTGGAGCGCGCCCATCTATCTCAGTTGACTACACAGGAACAAAACCCGCTGCGTTTAGACGAGACTCGTAGACAGCTTCACGTGATGAATCTTGCCCTTCGTGTACTGACTCTCAGTTTGAAGAAAATGGTGGTGTGGCAAGCAAGGGCAGGAAAATGTTAGTATTTACTGGGCTCATCCACAACCTAACATCTAAAAATAATTATCCCCACGACCTTTTCCTTTTTCAGAAGGACTCACTCTTGCAGAGACCTAACTCTCCCCAGTAACTTCAGCAGCAGTTGGGGTGTCTGTGCAGCTGACAGGGAGTATGCAGCTCTTTTCAGGAT
Source organism: Eurypyga helias (assembly GCF_000690775.1). NCBI lineage: Eukaryota > Metazoa > Chordata > Aves > Eurypygiformes > Eurypygidae > Eurypyga > Eurypyga helias. The sequence goes on from NW_010261429.1 coordinate 25,663, forward strand.
TAGGAGTTTGGTGATCTCATGCTGGTTCTGACAGCAAAAAGCATCTTGTGGAATGAAGGGCCAGAAAAGTCTGGAATTGATGTATGAGCAGGCAGCGCGCGTAGGCACGCTTCTGAGAGCAAGGCCTGTTGTTATGGCTGTAAACTAGCTGATTAAATGTTAATCCTAACCATGTGGGACCTGGCTCACCAGAGGTGTAATTATTTAATCTGGAAATGTAATGACTTTGGATATGTAAAGAACTGTGCATTTAGTTACAGACGGATTATGCAAACTGTAATGACGAATTTACGCTGTGACTTTACCCTGTGTAACATGAGCCCCATAACAAAGCACTAGTTGTTATTTGTACATCTTGTGTTGTCCTTCCTAGATGTCACATGTGTTCTTAAAGTTAAGCAGAGCAAAACAGTAATGCTCTTGGATGCAGCTAAATAATATGACCTCTAAATACCATCTGCATGCTGGGGCAACAATACCGAAATCCTGTTCAGTTAACTACAACTGGTCAAAGAATGGCAAAAGTTTTTGTGGTGAAAATGGGTCCCTTCTTTGTGTGAAGAAGTGAAGTTTGCATTTTTTCAGCAAGTTCATTCAATTTGTCCTCATAAAGAAAGATCTGGCCCTCTGTAACTTTGCTGTAAACGTATAACAATTCATTTGCAGGAAGAGGTGAAATCAGCTTATTTTCTTCCTTGCATTGTAGCTTGACCTCTCTTTTCTGGACTTAAAAAAATATAGAAGTATATGGTTTGTCAATAAGAATGAGTTCTTCAGTTGTATATAGGGCAAAATTTTTCAAGCACTCTCCCTTTCCCTTCTATCTTGAACTTAATTTTGCCTGTCTTAACCAACTTAATGACATCAGTATTAATCTACAGACAGTCATGTTATATCTAAGTCTGTGGTTTTTTTCCTTCATAAGTAAGGAAAGTGCAGCCAAAAATATAACACTGCTTGAGTTACGAGTATAGAAGACGTATTGGATGGGGAAGAGGGCAGCCATCTTCAGAGGCACAAAAGCTACTACAGCAAGTAAGGGAGCAGTCTCTTTTCCAATTGTGTGGTAGACATGACAAGAAGTAATGAGCTTAGCTTCTAAGAAGATGGTAAGAAACACTTCTAAACATAGACAAAGTGAAACACTGGGATACATTGTCTGAAGATTATATTATTGGAGATCTCTAAGAAGAAATTAGATGGGCATCTGTTTATGATGAGTTATGGGTGGTTAATTCGACACTAGGGGCTGAGGTCCCTTCCATCTTGGTTCTCTGAGTTCTGGGATGTAGAGCTTCTTTCTTGACATAAAATCATTACTAGGTGGATAGGGCCAAATGAGCAAAACCTGTTGATTGGACTTTCCTTGGGGTACAGTGGCTTGTTAGAGAACAGACAATAGAAACTAGGATGATGAGTTATGCTGGGCAGCTCATTGGCATTGCAAGCGGAGTTCACTTGGTGTGTGCTCTCACAGCTCTAGCTGTGGTTGTGGCTTCTCTTGGTCTCTACAGCACCTTCTCAGCCCTGTGCCTGAGGGTTAAAGGATGAGGAATTACATGTTAGTGTATGGGTAAGTCCCCATATATCAGGCACAGCATTTACTGGCTATCAGTGAATGGATCACAGAAATGTTTATTTTTTCTGAGGTGGCCTGCTTCTGAATTTTCTACAGCTTAGATCTTATATTGCTCAATCAGCAGATCTGACAGAGGAAATCTGCACCATTAAGATGATTAATTTTCCATGCCACCTGTCTTAAAGTATATAAAGTATACCTGTTCTGCCATGAACGATTACTACAGATGATGAATCAGCAAGGATGGGCCCATGTTAAACACTTTGGTTTATGATTTTTGTTATAGTCTCTGACATGACTGATTATGCTATGGCCTGGAGCAATTTATTGAATTAATGAATTACTTACTAATACATGAGTGTGATTAATTGAGATGCCTGTTTGGATCCTATTCTGAGTAATGAAGCTTGAGCCCTGACAGGTGTGGCCTGTGGGCCTGATTCTGTCTTTCAGGAAATGATGGGGAGTCATGGAGATAATTCACACTAGCAAAGGCTGCAGGACCATGTGCAGTGAACTCCCATGGAGAAAGTAACAAGCACCTCTGAATTCAGTGACCTGGAAGGTTTACAGCCGTGCAGTTCCCATGAGTGAAAACATGCTGTTCCTTCCTACCATGTTCTCTGCCTCTTCCTTCTTCAGCTCTTACTTTTGTACCTGCTTACTGTAAATTATTGCCACCACCTGCAATGACAAGTCAAGAGTGGAAGGAGCTGGCTTGCCTCTGGAATGCTGGTGTGAAATTAGGAGCCGCTTTCCTGGATATCAGGTGCAGAAAAATGAGACCTTGTAGTGCCTGGTTGAGTTGTTATGAATGTTCTGCTAGGGTTTGTCCTTGAATGTCGGTATTTTCAAGATTTGATACATTAACATTACGAGTAAAACCAGCACTCGGTCATCTGTTGGATGGTGACTCCTTCTGAGGTAATTTTAAGTAGTGACCCTCAGAAACTGAACACCCAAATATCAAATCCTCTCCTCACCTCTGACAAGGGAGCAGATGGAGACTCCA